>NC_031497.1:27870542-27965507 GCF_000237925.1 Schistosoma mansoni | reverse complement strand
GCATCCCTATTCTGTGCGAGTCTTCATTACTTCATTCTGTGTTATTGCTTGTGCTGGTTTGTCAGTTAAATGCTGCATTTGTGATAAGAAGGGGTAGAGTTTGATTATTAGTGTGTATGTTTGTGCGTAATTTAATTATATGGGAGTAGAAATTGCACAGTGTTCAATGTGAACTCAATTACTAGACAGACATGATATCTATATGTGCCCTTTAAACAATAAACATGAACATATCAGTCTTTCAAGAGGTCATCTACGGTTCGTGTAGCGAAAATTCTCTAACTCAATCAAAATATCTTCTCAATAATATCAAATTAATAATTGAATTCGAAATTGTTGAGACAGGCATAGCTGGCTAGCTAAATAAATATTCATGCACGAATGCTTAGTGACGGGGAAATCCATTTCAATTCTGTTGCAAAATCAATACGAATTTGAACACTAGAGGATGAGTTAAAATGGGTTCGACCTCCCTTAAAATTTGATAGCGTCCACCTTACCACAATAAATAACTCCAATCATTATTCAAGTTTGACGAAGATGATAATGCGAAAAGTATTTTGATACCTCATCGTTCTGGATGGTAAGCTAATATTACCAAGGTAGGTTTATGGTGAAAACAAACTGTTTTCAAATGGACAAAGTGGATTTGAATTTTCATATGGCTAAGGTTTCGATAAACATTGATATACGCCCTTAAACACATTCGGACAATAACACAATTACCGAGTCATGATCAATCTTATGACCTGTTTCAATTTTGTGTTTGGCAATAGAGAATGATGGATGTTTATCCTTTGCTGTTATTGAATCATTTGATTACACTTGTTTTTGCAACCATTTCGGTATATGTTCACACACACATTCAAAATAGTAAACACAGTGAGATGTGACGCAATCGTTCTCACGTCTTATTATCAAAAGTGATGAGGTATCGAATTGTATTCTTAGTATCAACATATGTCGGTGTCATTTTCAGTTTCCAACTGTTCTCTAAGACCGTACCTTCATGCAAAATGAACTGATCAGAATTCCCCGATGAGTTATCTTCCTTTTCAGTCTGTTGACACTTTATGTTTATCACAAATCTTCTTGAATAGGAGGTGAGGCATGTTTGCAGTTACTTCAATGTCTGACCTCAGTGCTTCATCATCCCCATCTTCAAAATCGTTATCAGCATCAGCTTACTCACATTCATTGTGGAGGTCATGTTCATATTTCCAAAACTTATGTAAACACTTCCAATAGTGAATTGCTTTACATTTATTCCTCATTTATTCTACCGATCAATATCCCGTATGGCGTAACTTATTTCGCAGATTATTCTTCTATTCTACTTGATGTTTGACACTAGTTTTTAGCATTTCAAACAATTTCTTTCTAATTTCCATCAGGGATGCATACGAAATTCAATGCCAGTCTGATGCAAATTTATTTGAAAGATGGATTTTGTTGAAATTATTGGTTGCCATGTCTCTAGGATTCTTTGGCAATGGATTGATTATGTGAGTCCAATAATAGATTACTGAGCATCAGCCGACTCTATGTTTATCTAGTACCCAGTTGTGAATAGATTCTATCATTGTAGTCAGAAAAATCGAAGTGAATAAGTTTTTGTGAGGAAAATCGCGATTCGACCGAATCAGAATAACATAGAATGGATTTCTGTTTGAGGATCAGTAAGCAATTGACTGTTCGAACATCTGAATTTAAACGTGTTCATCTGTGAGAAAGACTGGAGTAGGTTGTGAACAACACAACAGCTTCCAATATGCAAATCATCCACTTCAAGCATATGTGATTTATATGCAAGCCAAACAGACTACATCACAACGTATAACTGTAAATCACATTTGTACATGATCAAGCCGTAAAGTTGTCATGATTGTGGACTACTGCAATTAGGAAGGTGTAAATAACTTAGGAATCGTAAATCTCATGATAATTGTAAGTCAAAATGAAGCTTCCGACAAGGAGGACACGAACGTCTACAGTCTAGTTGTTGAGACATTGTACAATAAGAATGTAAATAATATTCGCCCATCAATATTTCACAGAATTTGATTATAATTTGATCTTCACTAGGATATAACGAAAAGGGATACTGACGAGTTTCGAAGGCTTCATTTAGTTTGGTTGAGTTTTCGGTAGATGAATAAATGCATGGCGGTACTTGCCTATATTTTACGTTAATGAAGTTGACCAGAAAGTAATTTTTGAGTTCAGTAAACCGAAGCTGTGGGATGGTGACCATAAAACGTGTGAACAAGAAGAATAAGAGCTTTCACAGACAGGGTTTGTTGTAAACGTGACACAGTATTTTCGGAAGGCATGTTTGTAGCAGAAGAAACAATACACATACATAATGCAAGTGTAAAAAAAACGGACAGATAGAAGCAATAAAAAGAACAAATTGTACAATTCATAATACAGAACGGACTTACTGAATTGCACCCTCTTCCATAGTGGGTGCACAAACAAAGTTAACCATAATCGAAATCGGTTGTATGTTGGTTTCTATACTTTCATAAATTATCTAGCTTGCACTAGTTGACAATATCTCGAAAGCAACATGTGCTGCTTATAGATATTATGTTGGAGGTGGAATGTAGCCTTAAGCAAGCCGTATACTCAATTATCTTCACAGATTTCAATTGAAGACTTGAAATCAAGATAATTCTATACGACTTGTATTACTAGACTCATTTGAAATTAGATAAAAGATGATTTTAGTGTTTACTCATAACTGAATCAAGACCTTCTAATAATTGATGAACAAACTATCAGTACATTTTGGCTTCGGAAAAGTATTAGTCATATGTAAAATGAAAATTTCATTCATTTTTGTTTTGTTTGTTTCAAAGATGATCAGTCATATGAACGTGTTACTAGAGAGCGGCATTCCTCATTATAATAACAACTCATATCACGCTCATTATACAATAGAAAATGTCATATCATAGATGAAATCTGGTGATAAACAACGCGGAATTGAAATGAATGATATTTGAACAACAACAAAAACAACGGTCAAGGTTAACAGACAGATCACACTATCACATCATAGAAACTATTCTTATCATTATTTTTACTTTAAGAAAAATAATTTCTTACGTGGCAACGTATATTAGATTGAAAGAAGCCAAATAGTATTTGTGGTGATTATACGTGGTATTGAAACACATATTGATGACTGAATCGTCAAGTGACTGTACTCAGTGTGAACAGTTTCGTGAGGACGAAAGAGGCGGGCTGTCTTTTCTGAAAAACATATATTGTTCATCGAGCGTAATATGTTTCTATTGAACAGAGATTGTTTCTCAATCACTTCAAATATACTTATGAGCTGTCAAAGACTTTGTGTTGTCTAATGATAAAGAGATGTTAAAGGTGATTGTCCATTTAATCGAAATGGAGGAGACGGAATACAAAGAAGCAACCGAACGAACAATCGTTCGTAGATATTAGAAACTGAAATCGCACTCCACTGTCTCTCTGTTTCTCACTGTCAATTAACATAGCTTTAGTGTCATTCTCGGAAAACGTTTTATGCATTGTATATAGCTTATCATCTGTTTTGCCTGAATTGCATATTCTGGCAAATGAATTAATGCATCTCACCAAGCGTAAGTTGATCATTGAGACTGTCCTCATTAGATTCCTGCTACAGAAGACAACTCGGAATACGGCAGAATAGAATGCTTTTTACGGATATGAATAGTCCGTTCTCTGAAATCCACCATGCCATGTTTCCTTTGAATTCAATATTCTGTCGTCAATTATTTCTACTATGTATGAGGTTTCATTCAACTTGATATCCTGATTTCAGATAACAGTCATTAATTGAGATGGTTCTGTAGCTTGTTCCCCGTAGAGTTTGTTTAATTATATTAAGTTCATCATCGACAATTGTGTCATCACTGCATATTCGTCTGGCTCTTGAGGATGGAGAATAGATCGAATTACTTTCCCTACCTGGAGCAACCAAATCCGCAAAGTCAATTCTAGTCCGTTTCTTACTTTTCCATTGAGACTCTCTTCGATGAGTTTCATTATCTTTTGATAATTTTGTAAAACTACTCTGTTTCACCACAGACCACTATAGCATCACCTAAAAATACATTTCTACAGCTTCCACCGGAAGATATACGAGGAAAATATTGAACGAAATTGATGGTTATTATTAGGAAAACACATTTCAGGTTTGAGCCAGACATTAGAAGTCTATTCATTGTCATTTTACTGATGACTTCAAAAGGTTCACCACACAACTTGTCAATTGCTTTCTGTATTTCTCACAATACAGCAAACGCTTTCTTTTTAAAGCTTGTCAAAGGATTATGAAGAAGATTGAAGAATAAGAGGTTATATACAAGACCTGGCAAAATGTAAGATCTGATGTCGCATAACCTTAAAAGCATGTAGCCTCTTTATGTTGTGAAACATACTTCATACTTACAACACATTTACTAATAACAATATGCGAAATAGACATGACGGTATAGGGAGACACTCGACTAAATACTTCATTATCTGAATCATACTCTTCTCAAGCAGATTGACTGATCTACACTATCACATACACAGATAACTTTTCCTTTCGTGATTAGATATTAGTCAATGGCATTGAATTGACAATGCACCACTGAAAACAATTTTGATGTTGATGAATTCACAAAATTACCCAAACAGTCTTATTATTCGACATCAAACAGTGATTGTCAAGGTAACAACATTTTGATTAGTGTTTATATCTGTCTAAAGTAAAATAATACACCTCTACTGTGTCAGGAGGAAAACTATTTTTAAATAATACGCAAAAACAAACATTCCTGACTTATTTCATCAAAATTATTATTCAGTTATGAATGTGTAGAATTTTATTCATTCGTCAGTATTCCATGTTTAGTGTAAGTTAATTAAACACTTGACATTATCTTATCAGTGTGATTTTCTTCTATATTTGAACACAGATGATATAAAATACAAGCTCAACTGATATGAGGGAATAGATCATTGAAATACACAGATGAAAATCAGTCTTCTATTTGAGTATTGACAAACATGTTAGTTTTCAGATACAATGAACAATGTTATAGTTTCGAATGTGTCTGGTATAAGAAATCGTCCTCTTCATTTTCAACAGTTCACTTTCGGCGGAATGCATTATATTCCTCTGAATACAATGATTTGAGAACTCAATCTGTGAAATTGAGCACAATTGATTCTATTTCAATGTACTCAATAGGAAAATCATTATCCTTATTTATCTAGACATTTATTGACAGTCAGTGTTATAATGTGGTATACAAAAAGAATGGATGTGACATTGTTCAGAAGTTACAATTTTATAAAAGAGAAAACGACTGTGAAATCGTCTAACAAAATGTGCTTATTGTAACAAAATCCATGTGTAAAAGAGTATTTGTTACCATCCAATCAAAACAATTTGTGCCACTTTGATTTTAACCAATCAAATCGACTCATCGTTGACGAATAATCAATACATTATTACAGACAACAAACTGTTTGTTCGTAAACATATGAGCACACATTTTGAAGTACAATTTAACCAATCACCCATTTCAGAATATCGTCTATCACATCGAAGAGAAGTTTTATCCACAGAGGGTAGGAATTTCAACCAACAGTGAATAAATTTCAGCTCATGATCTCAACAGCCAGAAGAATATTGGTTAACGACGATGCTATATACCTCCATGATTGGTTTATAATGAACATCTGATTTTATTAAATTCGATCTTTCTAATGGTCACTTTGAATCATCGAATCAGAAGAGAACAGCCTTACATTTCAAAAGTCTATATAAACCCGACAAATTCTATAAAAATTTGATTAATAACTTGACACGATAAGATGAGGTAACAGTTGAATGAACATATGAACTGAAATTGAAATTCAATTCAATGAGATACCGTTGATCTGTTCATCCTGATCATTTTAGATATAACTTTTCGCCTAGTCTATGGATACTAGTTTATGTGATTTTCGTTTGGCCTTACAAACGTTACAACTGCAATGACATTTGCAAAAACCCTGAGATTGTCATTATTGAAAATGATACTTATCGTTATGTAAGTAATCAGATACATTCTAATACACATATTCCAGTCTCTTCATTATAATTATTCAATGAGGATTCAACGTTATCAATCTCAACCAGCTCCGAGTGAAAGTTTTAAAAATAAGATAAATTTCGTATACGTGAGTTGAATGCACTTTATAATAAAAATATTTTTCCATATGTTTGCAACATTTTAGGAGGCTCGTCCTCAATTCTCGTTTAGTTATTACGGCAGTCACGTTCAAAAAATTTATTTTTACGAAAGCCGTAAGTCATACATTTTCTTTGAAGTTAAATTATTATTGAGTTTTCTTGATGACATTTCTGATCATGAATCAAAGTTCATTCCATTTTCTTCAGTGAATCAGTTTTATGCTCCTTGTAACATGCAAAACTTCTTTCAATATTCTTTTTCATTGCTCAACATGGTCTGACTCGTTATAGCAAACCAAATACAGTTCAGTTTTATTATTTAAAATTGTTTATTCATTCATTACAAATTTATCAATGATGTGACATGTTTTCATCCAATAGATAGAGATGATGTTTATGTATTTGGAAGGTCTTACATTAGAATTATTTATAATTACATGAAAAACTATAAGAAGTTTGAATCTAGAATTTTGAACGAGAGTGAGTTCTTATATTATTCAGTTATTCTTTGTTTTGATCACTTTTCTCACACTTATTTTGTATAAAAGATTCAGTATTTATCTTGATGATTACAGGAGTGGTAACCAATACAAAGTGATTGTTGTGTTTGTGTTGTTTTTGCAACAGAACGTGTGTGTATCGCAGCGGGTGTTGAATGCTGTAAAGTGAAATTGGTAAATTAAACAGAGATCTATCTGAAAATACACACTTTCATCGAATAGAAATGATAAACCATGTGATATAATTACGAAAGTGTAAATTACCAACCCTCCAGTCTATGAAAACTACAAAACAGAAGATATCTCTTCTACACGATACTTCATGGTAGACTGAGTGAATAAAAGTGATCATTTGTGCAATGGTAAACTATAACGTGAGAGAAGGCGGTTTGGATTATTGAAGCCTCTGAATTATCAAGTTATATTTGAAGTCCTATAGACCTTTTATAGAACTTACTTGATTCTTGAATGTTTAATGTCTCGGAGTTGCTGTGTGTTATTATTCGATTATTCAAGACTATTTTTGTGATCGTATTTGTATGATTATGCATTTCGAATCCATGCACTTCGTGAAACAGCTGACCAATGAACATCCGTGAACAGTCCGCTAGTACGAGATGATTTACTCATACCAGAACACTTAAAACATCAATGTGACATTCATTTATTTTGGTCAAACGTAAGAATTGATGAATAACGGGATCCAAAAAACATTTTGTTGTTGTATTGTCGAATACCTATTAAACGTCTATTATTCAGTCAGAAGCTTCTACAAGAAATTTTAAAGAAGTTAAATATTCTTCTTAGTTGATTGTATTGAAACGTTCATCATATTGTTGAATTGATAATATTCCTTGTACTTTTCTCATGAGAGATGATTTAGCATTATCTACTCCGGTTCACTTAAATATGTAAATGGAGACGACAACTTGTATAAGTCGGCAGTCCGAGTTAAAAAGTATATTTATTGAAAGAAATAGATAATCATTATTCAGATATTTAAACATCCCTTTTGATTTTCATTATTTCAGAGGAATTATTGGGAGTCAAAAGGAATTTTTCGTTAAGCGTTAATGGTGCAGGTGAGTAAACATTGGTCGGTCGTTCGATCACACGCGTGAAACTTTTACACTTACATCTTCACTACCTGTGATTACTCATAATTTGCCTGTTCTGTTTGAACAAATTCAACTTTCCAAAATACTAACAAAAGAATGAAGGTGCTTCTGTTCTGGCAAACGCTGGCAGAATTGAATGTGAAATTCACTCACTAATTGAGTACATCCATTGAAACATTGGGAACAGTTAAAATGAACTGTGAATGACTGGATTTGACAGGTAATAAATGAGTCATCATGGATAATTGCAGTCACAATCTCATTCTGCCTGCTGGAAAATGAATGCAGAGATTTATTATCATTTCAGGTTTAAGTGGAACTTGATAAACAGTCGGCGTTCCAAAATAAATGAATTGTGTTTTACATTGGTGACAAAGCCATTGCCGCACACAGAATATTCATCTACACATCCTTTCACCGCATAGTCATTTCCAAATATTGACGTTGCAAACTGAGAAATCGTTATCTAAAGCTATTCGTTTCTCATCTACAACAAATAGACACTGAAGTCAGAATCAGTTAACCGATAGAAATCTTTATATATATACCACCAATTTATTTCTCAAGTTCAATATGTAAACAAACACTCTTAAGTTCATGTCATGCGTACTGAGTGTCCATTGGTTCAAATTGAATTATTTAGGATATTGCGCGAATGTTATTACATCCCTGACTATCAGATCCCTGATGGTAAAGTAGACGATTTATTGTTTCGATAATAGTAATACAACTTCAGAATCTAGGCATTTCACATTTGTTAAAAGGGATTCATGTGCGTCTCATTTCAATGACGTTCACTTCAATGTATTTATTATTAATCCATCTGAAGAAAGCATTTCAGATAACACAGTTAATATCCACTGAAATCTGTCCACAGTGTTATATCAAACAATAACTTGCTCATCGTTTATATCCTCAATCCTGAGTATCAATATTCTTCTTACTGTAGAGGTTAGAGCCACAATGACGAGTTTATTACACCCAAATGGGAAGGTATCGTTTTATTATGATAACATGAGTTGCATAATTTAGTGAAAATGTGATATTGTTTCAAGTAATTCACATCATTCTACTACTTCATATTGATCAATATTGTCGAATTAATCTAGTTACACCGAACACGATAGAAAGAGATCAACATTGTGTAATAGGCAAGCGGACTAGTTGACACTATTATCAATCCTCTAGTGACAATAATCAAGCAAGTGGTATGAACAGTGAATAATCAGAAGTAAAGTTCTTTCAGAAGAAATAATAACCTGTTCGTGCCAAATAGTAACTGGCTGTGAATGTTTGCGTACTATACGGAAAGAGTCATATTCTGTTGAGTTTTATTTCATGTAGTGACGATCGGCTGTTCAGAATGTTCACTGTGGAATATTCTGAGTGCAGCATCCTGTCAAATATTCACAATCTCATTTCATTTCAATAGACGGTAATATTCATCTCACAAGTTATCGCCACATATCATGATGGAGGGATAGTTCATAACACTTGACCGAAGTTGACAAGAATATCTATACAGATTGGATGGAACATTCATGGAAAGTAAACTGAGAATATCAGTATGCCTAGTGTGAGTGCAATTAGTTGGCTTTTAATGAGATGGTCTAAATGATGATACATTTCTCCAGTAATTATTCGATTTCATATAAATGATTGTGTGGTAGCAGATCTTGTCTCAGACATTCAACAATCTTTTTTCAGATTCCTACGGAAATTAAGGAAAGTGATTTGCAATCAAAAGTCTATGGATTAATACGTTGTGATAATGGTAAGAAATATTTCAGCAAATTATTACTATTATTATTATTAGCTTTATTCAATATTATGTTTTTGGTACAATATAGAATTCTCGGCATTATGTATTTCAGCAAGTTTCCGTTTCTTACTTCTTCGTCCTTCCTGACGATAAGTATTTAGTGATCGCCACTTAGAAGTTTGCAGCCCAGTCAATCGACATCTGGATAATGTACATTCTTCTCAAAGCATATTGCCTTCTGCAACTGTTACAGCGAAAGATCTTACTCTTTTCAGAAATGCATCTGAATAGGTTGTGCGATTACTAGACATAATGATGTATTAAAACAAACAAATTTAGATAACTTTTTGAAATATCTAGATGACGGGAACAGGTAGCCAAGATGTTTAAGCAGGCTGAATCTCGTTAACTCTTTTATGCACAGTGACGTACATCATCAATCACCTGTTAGTTTTATATTACTCTCTACTAGTACCAGGTCATGAGCATATTATTGAACAAAATCCATGTATCTTATCAGAGAGAGCTTTCTAACTGTGAATATTATTCAGTTGCTTCTTGTGTACAGTCAGTTCGTGGAAACGTCATTTAAGTGTTGTGGCTCATTGTGCAGAATGAAATTGGAATGATTTTCGTAAACACACTGTCTAAATATTTTGGGAACTTCTTACAGTTATGATTACCGTTAGACTCACTCAGATATGGATATATGAATAACTATATCAAACTCAAAATATATCCACTCATGTATTCACACACTCACAGTAATACAATCAAACTTGCACTCTTTGATCATCTCAACACTCAATGTAAAAGGAAGTGTGTTTTGTATGAAGCCAAAATAAAGCAGTGCTAGTTTGGAGATGATATTTCGTCTACGAAATGTTCAATCGTCTTGCTTCACTAAAATAAACATGTGTTGTTGAGGAATGAAGCTGAGTTTGAAGAGGAGTTTTGAGTGTACGTGATGCGGTGAGATACAGTGTTTATGATTGAATGTGAGGTTTATCAAATGTTCCGCGAGATATACTACATTGACAGTTTCAAGTGCATTGTTGAGTCATTTAGACAATAAAGATAATTGTCATTTTACATTCTTTAGTTCAGTCCTCACTTGAGTGATTTGTACTGCAACTGATCAGTCCCTTTTTCATATAATATGCACTCTGTTAGAATTATCTGGATGTTGGTTGAAGTCACAAGCATTGTGCGTAAAAATGGAATGGAGGAATAGCAGTGGAATCAAATACGGTTTCTCAACATCAACTGGAAGATTCAATAACAATTCAAAAATGATTTAAAGCTTCATACAGTTTCACAAGTCATTGAGTATATGGACTGACTGGACAAGTGGATAACCGAATGTAAATGGAAATGAATGGTGCTGGTTTTCAGTCCCCGATAAGTCCTAAATAAGATGAAACGCGCGTCTGAGATTGATATACAAATCACCATTGTTCCTTGATTTGTAGATTTGAATGTTGCCTCCGTGTAATATGCATTGTGAAATAATATATAGGGGGATGAACGCATCTATCTCAGACGTCCAGCTGATTTCATCATTAAATAACTCAGAAACGTGACCATTTCATTTATAATTTAACGGGCCGGTTTCAAAAATCAGAGCAAGGTAAACCATAGTTTTTTAAGACAGTCATCACTCATTACGTAATGAAAAATACTACAGATCCTTGATTTGCCCTCTACTTAAGTGAAGCAAATAAATTTGTTTCGCTTAAAAAAGAAGTCGAAATTCTAAATCTTTTTTTCCCTTCAATTTGTCACACAAGTTTCCACAAACCATGAGATACCTGTTCCAGCGAAATGGATCAAAAGTGGTACTTTAGTGGTGTTTGAAGAGATCGGAGGTACGTAAAAATTTTTTTATTCAACACTTACTTTTTTCGCACTTGAATACATCATTTTTGTTCGCTCAAACTTGAAAATCCCATGTATCATTTAATAAATGATATCCAGGCATGTGTCTCGAATGACGTTTAACTTACTATTTATAACTACCCGTTGATTCGTTATTGATTACTTAGAATGAATAACGACCGGTTTTCAGCAACATTGAAGTTTTCACCTTGATGAAGTTTACTTGAATATAAAGTCACAAAATGAATGATGGAATGCTTTCGGTTTCGAAAAATATTAGGTGTCAGTAAGCGATTGTGCATTGACAAGGAAGTGTTCGTTATTATCTTGATATATATGATGTAGAACGTTTCTGAGGCATTGAAGTTGTCATTGACGATTGGAAGAACGATGTCACTTTTCCTTTGTTGTTTAATTGAATCAACATAGTTCAATGTAAATACTGTTTCTATGAACAACCGAGTTTATGGCACTTATTTCATTCAAATAACGATTTCACGGAAAGAAAGTGTATAACCATCAATGTCAATTGCGATACGATTTGCTGAACTCAGTGACAACGCAGTGTGCACATGTCTGAATCCGAACAGTCATTAAAAGTCATCAATTTCCCCTTGTCAAAAAATCGTCACTTCTTCTTTGTGCTCAAAGTAATTTCATTCAATCGAAAATGTAGTCTTGAAATAGAAGAGAAATTGAAGGTGTACTGAGTTTTGTATGATGCACCATGTTGACCATTTTCCACCAAATGGATAAGTCACTTAACTCAGAAATCACCATCACGTCATTGAGTAATATTTACAGGTTTCTTATTTCTCTGTTCTTCTATTCATTAACTTCAAATGAATTCACCTTATTCTTTTCATAGAAATTTGTTCGCAATACAATACAAATGAAACATGTCAAAATGCAAAGACATCGAATACGACATGTATTTGGTGTGAAAAAGGGAAGAAATGTATAGAAAGTAACAATCAGGACACTCATGGCTGGAAAGTCAATGACTGCCATGTTGAGGTTGGTAATTGGTAAACTTCATGTGTCGTTTGCAATAACCCCAAATTTCACATTCTGAGCAAACGTTTTTACTGGAAAAAATACCTTTATTGATATCAATAAGAAATGGCATGTTAGCCATCCTCAGTGACTAAATAAAAGCTTTGTATAGGTTGAAGACATATGAGTACATGCTTCGTTTTCGTGAAAACAGTAAACAATGAATCAAAGCATCGATCACCATCATCGTTTCAAAGCGAATTTTGTTTTCAGCTCGGTGAATAAACCGTAATTTCAAAAGTCCTAAATGTAATCGTAGATGTATGTCAATGGTAACAATATACCGATGAAACCAGGTAAAGTGAAGAAGCGTAAACAGTTAGAAATTGTGTATCACATTAGGAGAATTAGTGAAAGTATGTAGACTACCATTGTTGAATCCCGGAACAATGATTTATGATACTCTGTAGAAAAATATGTAACCTCAATAGATTGCTTCAATGAAGCTGTACCTTATAAGTCTTTTGCTTTATATTCGGATTGTGATTAGATGTGACATCCAGAACATATATTCCATCACACAAAGGGGTCGTCAACTAGGGGTAGGATCGTGTTTACTGAGTACACTGATCGTCAAATCGCTAATAGATATCCTGAATGATTTGACAAATTCGAATTCTGCAACTATGTATGAGACTTTCTTGTGTCATCATTACTGACAATGATTTGTAATGAATGATGAATTAAACGAATGATATTTGATGTTCAGTAATCAATGCTCCTGATTGAATTATTTAGAAGAACTAGGATGTCAACGATTTGAATAGTTCAACAACTATGAAACACAGTGAAACAACATTGTGGATCACTGAAGTTCATGTTAGTGAAAACCTCATGAAAACTACGGAAGAAAGATATAAACACTTGGCAAATATTTGATATTTGTAAAAAACTGATAATTCTTTGTTTTTCTTTAGAATATGGTTACCGGGACAACGGAAGAAAATAAGCATTACAAGTCACATTGGTACTTGTACTTTGTAATTCCTTTGGTCGCCTCTCTATTTCTTATATGCATCGGTTGTATAATTTGGAGATGGTTACTTAGAAGAAAGAGAAGTAATGAATGATCTATGAAAACGTCTTATAAATCGCTTTGAAAACTCTGAACAATTTGTCTCAATTCTGCTTTCCATTAGAATACTTTAGAATTTCATTTGTCTTCTTACTAATTTGGACAGTTATTTCATGATACTTTGTACATGCTTTTGATTGTTAACATGATAGCTGATGTTATCCTTTTTTTATAAAATAATAAACACTGTTTTGTCAATATTCGCGTTATCGCTTTCATATAATTCAAGGTGCATAAAATCACATGAGTTCTACAAATTTAACTCGTAACTACGTGGCATTACGCATAAGTGATTTCGTGTTCATTGCAGTCAACTATGAGTCCGGTATGAGTGTTCATTTTGATGGAGTGATCTGTCGAAACACTTTATCAATACCTAGATAAACACTTCCATATTTCGTTACTTGA
Organism: Schistosoma mansoni; assembly: GCF_000237925.1. Taxonomy (NCBI): domain Eukaryota; kingdom Metazoa; phylum Platyhelminthes; class Trematoda; order Strigeidida; family Schistosomatidae; genus Schistosoma; species Schistosoma mansoni. The sequence goes on along the minus strand of NC_031497.1, from coordinate 27,951,472 downwards.
TTAATACGTATTAGGTAAATGGTGAGCGACAAACTATGGTAATAGAGGTGTCATCAAGACGGATTATGATTCCTTCCATGATTTTGTTGTTGATATTTGTATAATACGGATAAAGGATCCTATCAAAGCTTTCTCTTGAAAATGATGTTAACTAGAAGTTTTTTATTCATCAGTATCACACAAGAGCCTTACGGTTTGAATGATAGGCCATAGCAACTGATAGTTTGAATAGTCTCAATTCAAGCTCAGTCCATGATTTAACGTAAATTCGCTCTCCTATCACAGTTACTTTATGGACAACACGTTGAATAACTCAGATTTGCTCATACTATGACCTGTGTGTCTACAAATATTAGGCTGCATTAAGTCATTATTCCATTAAAGCAGAAGCTTATAAGAATATTTAAAGAAAGTAGAATGTTCTGTTCATTATTACTTTCAAATGAATGTCATTAAACTGATAGATACCTTTATTAACACAATAGGAGAACAGATAGAAAAAACGCCCATTTAGTCTTCAGATGAAATGTTCTATATTCTATAAATGATACTACTTCAACTGACGATCACAAACCTAATTTTGAATGCTTCATTGTATGATGCTGTGGAAAGGCATCATATAACCAGTCACATTCTGTTTACACTGATAAGCAGTGATCAATGATCAACTGAATTGAATGACATCCATAGAAATGTAATAATTGGTTGAGAATTTACTCTCACATCTATTCCAGTGATTGGTTATTATTAAATCGTGATAACCCACAAAATATTTCATTGTTTAACAAGAACATATCGAAATCTACATGCTGACTGACAATACATTATTACTTAGCCTAAAAAAATGATCATTATACAAGCAATCAGTTCATGAATATATATACCTGTTCCCGTCCGTGACAATTTGTACTCTTCATTGATGAATGAATTATATTGCGAGTAAGAAAATTTATAACCGTTTGAAAAGAATGAAAACCGATAGAATATCAATCATGATGTGCCCTAATAGTGAGTAACATTGTGTGGCAGTTATTCTCAGAGTTCTAATGAAAAGTAGTGATCAAAACAGTGCGGATGCATAACCGAGCGCCTTTAGCTAGGTGAGTCCATTGAAACGAATGTCGTTGGCATACAATCAGATACTACTTAACCGGATGTTAGTAATTAGATTAGAAATTTAAAAATTTCCATCTATAAATATTCAGTAATTATTAAGTGGATTATTATGAATAACCAATTTTGTAGTGTATACCACTAGTTATTCTTATTCATAATCTTAATAACAATTAAGAGATCAAATCGAAACGATGTACACTTATGACTTGACATACTGTGGAAAAACGAATTTCATGTACACGAGTAATCTTAGTCTATGTGCTAATGAGACACTTCGTTGTACTTATTGTCACTTAACGCTGAATAATAAGCTCTTTTACGAAACGACCACGTTATCTGAACCTAAACTTTAGTCACATTAGTGGCTACCATTTTAATTGATGTTTACTGTGTGCTTTGTATTTGCTGTTGTCTCACACGGTAAATCATCGCTGGATTTCCTTATTGTACGAAAGTCACTTTAATTCCGTCTTCGGTTTATTCACATGCAATACGGGTTTGGAAAATATCTAAATGACCTCTGAAATTCTCCACGAATCCCACGATAGTCTTCGTATATGTTTGCTAATACATATTCAATTGCTATATTAACGATGCCCGAACGAACGTTCAGTACAATTGTCAGTACACGAAAGGATGTTACTTAGATGCGACGTTACAACACGTCCGAACTATTGTAGTCATTCAACTCTGACGTCATATTTTTTTATCTTGTGAAGTATTGTTTCCGCATGGCTGTTATCTAACAGAGAATTTCGGTACATCAATCGGCTGTTCAACTACTCGACGATCTAAAGCCTGTCCAGTTCAATTGGTGGTTTGAAGACACTCATTCACGCGAATCATCGGTTTACGCAGTCGAGCAAATCTCCTGCAAACTGACAACGATATTGTCGTCCCTACCCCAACACTGACAGCATTTTCCACCGATATCATTGATATGAGTCCAGAGTGACAATCTTGGTTTCTCATGTTCTTTACGACAGTTTTCAGTTCACTTATCGAACAAACATGCAGCACTCACTGTTCATCATCTTTTAGAGACTTGATCGTGCCACCGTCACCCTTGTTCCGAAGTCATCGACCCCTATTGATTTTCACAGCAGTTATCGGTTTTTCCATACTGACTACAAGTTGATCAGAAGTTTAACACAACGACTTATCTTCATGGTTATACTTCTGTACTTACAGTGAGTCTGTTAAATATTGATATAACTAGAAATTGACGCTTACGAACAGTTGTCAACGACACTTACTGACTTTCTAATCTGAACCGATGGCAGTACACACATCGGCATCGATTATTAATACACTTACCGTACTATCACCACTTTTGCGGCGGACTCAACGTTTCTCATCTGAGGACCTCAATCACTTTTCAAAGCTTTCTATTTCAACGCGACCTGAGAAAACTCTGAAATGTCATGTTTCCTTTTTTATTATTCTATGGTTGATCGCTTAACATTCAACCAACGTCCTTGTTACGTGTTATTACTCGTTGTTTCCCGATCAGTTTCTGCCACCCCCTTTCCATTTGTCTTACCGCTCGGAAATACCCAAAGGATTCATATTGATCGTCTGGTAACCACCGGCACGCGATTACTCCAAACATGATTGGTACCGATTCAAACAGCCGTTGAATCTGGTGGGGGAGTATTGTAGGGCCAGTGAAATGTCACTGGATCCTAGCCAAATCATCCGGCAGTTGGGTCGCTGAATATCGAACAGATCATCGATCCTCGTCAAGGTCAACGATAATCAACGCGCATCAGTCAATCATACGCCATGACCTGGCCCATGCGGCAGTGGTTCTACATTCGCTCGTATCTACTTAATCAATATATTCTTGTAATAACGTCCTTTGTGTTGTTAAGTCTACAGAGCATCCATGATCCATTGATGCGTCGATGAGGCAATCCACGTAAGATGCTTATGACGAAGTGTGACTTCGAGTTAAAATTTGTGCGATCTTCCGCAAAATCTGATGGCGTCCACACAACCTCTATATCCAACTTCCTTCAATATTCAACATAGCAGGTGGTACGTTCGAAGCCTGCGTTACGATTACACAGTATTTTTTTAAAGTGTTATATTTACTTGAACCCTAGTTTATAACTTAATAATAACTCAATAATAACTTAACTCGTTAAGTAAAATGGGTTGACTGAAAAATGAACAAGCCCAGAAAACCCCTATTTCTCCAGATAATAACAATTCTGTTATAAACTTTACCCCATGCTCTGCAACTCCTGTGGCATCAGACAATAGTGGGAGTTGACGTATACCTCACCTGATGCTGTATGACTCAGTGTCAAACTTAATAATGAGTTCTAACTCACGACCTGAAGGTATCGATATTATTGATAGTGAATAAGACACTGTCAATAAGAAATTAAGCAACATGCGTTGTAAAGTGGAGTCACTTGCGGGCTCTTTATTAAAGCATGATGATCTTAAGCTAGAACTAAAGACACTGTCATCCCTTAAACTGCTGTTGTCAAAGGATGTAGAACTGCAGAACTTGAAGACAGCATCAAAGTAGATTCTGTTATGGACTTAATAGCTAGTGAAGTCATTAAACGAATAACCTCTCGAATTAATGTGATTATCTGTAACATACCAGACAAAGTCGCCATTAAAAATGTAAGGAATTCGATATTAAAGGCGGCTAACCTCCAAGACAGTCCATGCTAATGTATTCGACTTATTAAGAAGTACCAGAATTACTCGTTTCCTATCTTGTTTAGATTCGATTCACATTTATCAGCTGAACAGTTTAAAGAATCCGAACAGCTAATCCGTGCGCTTACGAAGTTTAAAAACGACAGTATGTTCGCGGATAAGACCAGCAACCAACAACAAACGCAAAAGCGTACCTTAAGCGAAAATAACATTGTTAAGGTCACAACGAACCACGTTGCCCCAACAGCTGAACCCACTGGTGCAGCTAAGCTATCTCATGTTAGTCAGTGCACTGATTTACCAATGCGGAGTGCTATTCTGTCTCTCATACCTGCAATGACCCCAGATGACCAAAGTATATCTAATGGAGACACTAATGCGATATTTTCCAGTGTAATATCTGAAGCCCATAATCAAACACCTAATTCTAATGTGAAGACTCTTGAAAACACTTTGACAACTAAAAAGTCTATACCAGTTGGGAAGAAAGTATGTACAAAACCTGGTTGTAGACCAAATACCAAAAATATTTCAATGGCGTTACCGAACAAAAATGTACTTTCCGAAACCATGCTTTACCCTACTCATCGTAGGGAAGGTTATAAGGACACACTTCGTTTAAACGTCGCACGAGACGGAAACTACAACCATTGTGTAGACAGGCCTACTATTAAACAGACGGCAATGAACCAACGTGCCCCGTGGTTACTTTCAAATGTTTTAAATATTAAACCTGCGAGAAGTAAATCTTCTCATCACTTTCGCAATGGGGAAGTTGGAATACTAGGTTACGCACAATCAACGCAACCTCAACTAGCAGGCAACTGTCTTAACTGTCCACCAAGACAATTTCAACAAATTAATCCACCGTACCAAAATAATGATTTTTTTCGGCCTCCAGAAATCCATTGTTCCACAAGCACTACAGTTCGCTCAAGCTATAGCCCACCCTGCTTCAGTCTGGGCACCTGGGCAGTATCACAGCCCTCACACAAATCGAATGAGATTTGTGAAGCGCATATTTATCTGGTGCTTCCTTGTACCAATATTTATGTGTTTAAATAAATAAATAAGCTATAGCCCATGTGATCAGACAAACACGTTAAACCCTAGTCCAGGCAAATTTAGAACACATACCATTGATAGGGATGCTCTCGGTTTTGTTACACTCCATACTCCCTTTTTAAACTGATTACTTATTAACGCACGTTCACTTTCGAACAAAATTTCACTCTTGAGAAGCTTAGGTTTTCTAACCAAGCCTTCTTTTATACTTATCACTGAAGCATAGTGCTATCCAGCAGTATCCGATTCAAAATTAAATATCCAGAACTATCGACTCTATCGCTGTGACAGAGAAACTAAGCGAGGAGACAGTTGTCTTATATTTGCTTTGGATACCCTAACAACTAACAAAGTTGAAGACGGTGTCTTGAATAGTTTACCGGAATTGGTCTGAATATCAATCAACACCCTGAGTCAAGGTCTACTCCTAGGTTGCATATACAGAGCTCCTGATAGTTCGGATAATGCGAATGATCTTATTATCAATGCATGTATACATGCATCTACTCCAAACTTCAGTGCCAAGGTTATCACAGGCGATTTCAATTATCCTGGGATTAGCTGGAGTACCGGTAGTTGTCAGTCAAGGAATGATGAATTTTCATCGATCCTTAACCTGCATTGCTGGTCCCAGTGGGTTCGTACTCCAACAAGGGGTCATAATATACTTGATCTAATATTTAGTAGAGATGTCATCCCAGTATCTGTACAAGTATACAATGAATTTGAAAGCAGTGACCATAAGATAGTAGCTTATGCTCTCCCTATCTATTCCTCTCATAACTGACCAATTCAAAACCCTGAAAATATAGAGACTATAATCATGTAGACTGGGACCTCTTGCGCTCACTGATCAAACTCTCAGACTGGGATGAATTCTTCTCATGTAGTAGTCGCATAGATGTCATCAACATATTGTATTTGATTGTTGGCTCTTGTCTCGATTCCTCTGCAACAATTAAAACGTACAGGTTTAGAAAACCTTACGAATTATATATACCAGCAAAATATCGTAATAAACTAAGACGCCTACAGAAAAATTATTTAAAGTCACACGACGTCACGGCAGTTCCAGAAATAACAATAAACGTGCTAAAGCAAATCAAAATGTTGACAAACCATGTGATCCTGTATGATATCACTTTTATATAAGACTCTAAAACTATAGCAGAACTTTTCGGTGGTAATTTTACGAATGGTAATGTATTTCTAACTAGCAATTAGCTTAAGAGTCATGTGTGTGACTACTAACTCATTAGGATTTATCTCCTTCACATTCTTGAATATTGGTTAGGCTGTCGATATTTTCAATGTACAGAGAGTTCATGGAGTAGACGGGATTTCATCGTTTGAGATGATTAGCTAACAAGTTATTTTTAAATAAACTGTCATATCACAGGATCTAAAACACCGCTTAATTTCATTCATTCCTTTCTTAGCCACCGACATCGAACAGGTAAAATTAACCCTTCATTGTGGAAAGCTGTCACTGTAAGAATTGGCGTAATATAAGGTACTGTCCTAGGCCCTTTGCCCTTCTTAGATTTTATCAATGATATTGGCGAATGTCTTTGCGTGGGTAACCCCCTTCTCTGTGCATATGATTCGAAAGGCTTGTATAAACGTGCTAAGCCAACTCAAAATGCTGATATACCATGCATCCTGAATAATAACAGTTTTATATAAAACTCCAAAACTATAGCAGACCTTTACCATGTTAATTTTTCAAATGTTAAGGAATCCATAAATGGTGCTATTTCAAGAGTTATTTGCGTGACTAGTAACTCAATTAAATCTATCTCCTTCACATGCTCGAAAATTAGTAAGGCTTTAATTAGCCTTAAGGTTTCGAGAGGTCACGGAGCAGACGGGATTTCATCATTTCTCTACAAGTATGGTGATCCAGATATCCCGCTCCTAAAAATGCTGTTTACTCTCTCTATGGAATGAGGCTCTTACCCTGACCGTTGGAAAACCGCGTACATCATAGCACGTCACGAATCTGGAGATAAGACTGACATTAACAATTATCGGTCGATATATATTACTCCCGTTATCTCTAGGATTATGGAAAAACTTATTAGTGACTAACTATCTAATTATTTGCTGACTGAAAAATTTATCAATGATACCCAACATGGATTTCTTAAAAATCGATCTTGTATGACATGTCACTTTGACTTCTTTAATTCAGTCTATACTCTTCGTAGCCAAGGATATCTAGTATTAGTGCTATACCTGGACATTTGTAAAGCCTTCGAAATGGTCAACCACCAACTTCTCAGAGATAAACTCGCATCTTATGAAGTCCAAATCCCTTTGCTTAGTTGATTCGATTCCTTTCTCAGCAATCGACTTCAAATGGTTAAAATTAAATCTTCATTGTGCAACGCTGTCGCTGTAAGAAGTGGTGTAATACAATGTAGTGTCTTAGGCCTATTGTTCTTTTCGGCTTTTATCAATGATATTTGCCAGTGTGTTTCTGTGTGTAAGCCGTTTTTGTATGCAGATGATCTTAAAGTAGTGCATTCATTTTCTCCGCATGAGCTGAGCAATATTCAAAATGGCAGCTGGAGCTTATTAAAGCTAAATGCGGATGGATATGCATCGGTGATACATCCATCACTCAACTTAGATCTTACCATAAAAGGTGAAGTGTCATATAGGTTACAGACGGGAGTCGGCTTAGATCTTAGGTACTCCTAAGACTTGTCGTTCACAGAACAAATAATGAAACAGATTTCCAAGTCTCGATGCCTTATAGGTTACATAGCTCGGAACCTTTTTACCAATGAATCACGTATTTTAATTTACAAAGTTTGTGTTCGACCACTCCTTGAATACTGCGCGTTTATTCTTAGTAGTGCGCGCATAAAGGATAAATTGAGGCCAGAATCAGTACAGAGACGATTTACACTTCGTACTCTTGGAACTGATTGTAATAAATGATTGATATTAGAACGACAACAACAACGATCGAAGTCAACGGATAGATCACACTATCACATAAAAGATGCTATTCTTATAATTACAAGATTGAAAGAAGCTAAATAGTAGTTGTGGTGATATATGTGATATTGAAACACATATTGGTTACCTAATCGTCAAGTAAATGTATTCAATGTGGGTAATTTTAAGCGGACGAATGAAGCAGGTGTCCTCAGGGTAGTTAAGACTGAGGGCGATGTCTGTCAGAAATGAGTCTTGCAACTATTATTTCATTGTTCATAACTTTTGAATGGATTAGTACTTTACAACGGGATTTACTTTTTGTCACTTATCCAATGAAGTGTTATTCAATGATGTATAACATGTACATGTACATGGAAATTCAATTTTCACTATTTACACCTGCTCTTACTCGCCATGTTATATAGGGGCACTACCCCTAACTCAGGGTCTGCAAAGTCGGAAACATGAAAATTTCGCAAATGCGATAAAAATGATCTTGGTGGTGTTGTCTTACTATTCCAACACCAGACAATGGGTTTTAAGCGTTCTTACGCAATCGCTGATCGAAATAATTATACATGTGATGTGAATGTGTATATGAATGGTGCGAATGGTCGACCAGGATGCTTGGTACCTGTGTGGTTGCGACACAGGATTGAGCTGTGCTGGTCAGATTGTAGCGTTGAAGCGTGTATAGTGTGTGGTTCTCCTGTCTAGGGGCGGCGGGATTGAGCTATACTGCTCGGGTTAAGCCTGAGGACGATGTCTGGCAGAAATGAGTCCTGAAACTATTATTTCATTGTTCATAACTTTTGAATGGATTAGTATTTTACAACGGGGTTTACTTTTTGTCACTTATCCAATATCGACAGATAAGATCATGTGTGTAATAATTTTAGAGGTAGTGGATGTGTCATGGATTGAAAAACAATTATTGTGGGTTACGAAATAATTGAATAGTATTTGCAGATTTCATTTATTTTAAGAGAGAAATGTGAGCGGATATTTGTTAGAGAAAGGTTTGTTTAAGATTTGGGTAATGTAAATGGAATATAATTTATATTATTATTATTTAATTATAGTACTATTATTAATTTGTATTATTATTATAATTTATATATATTTGATACGTTATCAATATATTGGGAAGCGTTTACTCTAATTTGGCTAGTGAACGTAGGAGCTGTGTCCCATGCTGGGTCGTAACGTCGTCCTGGAAAAGAAAAAAAGAACGTGTGAGTCGAAATACACGTACTTGCGTAAGGACACAAGGTGAGTGGGAAAAAATATATAAACCAATACACTTGCGACAGCGTAAAAGCGATTGTAAAAAATGTTTTTTTTTATAAAAGAAATATATATACGCTCATGTAAAAAAAATTATTTTTTTCTTGTAAATATTTAAAAGTAAGCATATTAAATAAGTTCTTTTTTTATAATAAATAATACAAAGGGAATTCGAGGTATAGTTTGTGTCCTACGTGCAAATGTCGTTTAAGTGTTCTGGAAATCTTACTCTTCTTCCAGACCGCGTTATTTTAAGTTTATTTTCCGGCATTGAGGAAGTATCAAGGTGTGTGTCGGCTGTCGTGTGGGGTACTATGGGTGTAGGAGCCGTGTCGTTCGATTGTACTGAAGGAAATTCGACGAAACTGGGGTTTCCTCCTAAGTACGCTGCTTTTATGCAGTCGATACTGATGCTATCGTTCGTGTCGTTCTTATCGACTACATAGTACTTAGGTTCGCGTTGAAGAACTTTGAAGAGTCCTTCGTATGTTGACTCGAGAGGTCGTCGATGTGAGTCTGGACGAACGAAGACATGTATACTATGTCGTAAGTCAGGTTGAACGAAAACATCAGTTGATTGCGGTCGAGTGTGAGCAGGTTTAACTGAACGCATTCCGTTTGTAAACCTGCTCGTGTAAGATTTCAGATCCATGTTCAATGAAGAAGTCGAAGGATCCACGAATTCTCCTGGAAGTCGGAGTGTCGTTTCATAAACGAGTTGAGATGCGGTGTATCCAATGTCAGCTTTCACTGCATTGCGGATACCTAGCAAGACGAGTGGAAAAGCGTCTGTCCACTGTGAAACGTTTGAAGCTGATAGTGAGGCTTTTAGTTGTCGATGAAAACGTTCTACCAACCCATTTGCTTGTGGGTGGAAGGTGGTCGTTCGGAAACGAGAGATTCCTAATAGTGAGGTCAGACAACGGTAAAGTCCAGATTCAAACTGGCGTCCGCAGACTGTAGTGATCGTTGAAGGGCAGCCGAAATTTGCCACCCATCGTTCGACAAAAGCGCGAGCCACTGTTTCAGCAGTAATGTCCTTAATAGGTACTGCTTCTGGCCATCGAGTGAAACGGTCTACGCATTTTAGGAGATATGAGTATCCGTTTGAATCGGTTAAGGGTCAAACCAAATCTAGATGATCATGGTCGAAACGAGCATCGGGAGTTTTTAAAGAGCCTAAGGGACATTTGTTGTGTCTAATTACGTCAGATTTCTGGCAGCTTACACAGCAGTTTGCCCACTACTTCACGTCTTTATTCATACCAGGCCAGCAAAACGGTTCGGCTGTAAGCTTGATGGATGCACGAACACCTGGAAGAGAAAGATTGTGCAACGTATTGAAGACGTTGCGTCGATAATGTTTTGGTACGATTGGATGATCCCTACCTGTAGATGTGTCACATAGTAAGGTTTCCTTACCTGTTCCCATCTGCTTAATACGTAGTTTTAGAGTTATCGAGGATAACACGTGCTGAAGATCAGTGTCTTCTTTTCGAAGCTGAGCGAGTTTAAGAAGGTCGATTCCTTGGAAACTGTTCAAGGAACTAATACGAGGCAAAGCATTTGCGACTACATTGTTTGCTCCAGAAATGTGTTGTATATATGAAGTAAACTGCGAAATGCAGTCCAGTTGTCGAGACTCTCGCGGTGAGTACTTGTCCGAAGATGAACTTAAAGAGAAGGTAAAAGCTTTATGCCCGGTAAAAAGCGTGAATTCTCTTCCTTCGATGTACTGTTGGAATAGCTAGGAGTTCCCTACCGAACGTGCTGTACCTAGATTCCGCGTCTAGCAACCGTCTCGAGAAAAATCCTAAAAGTTGCCAAGAGTTGTTAACCCATTGTTGTAAGACTCTTCCGATTGCTGAGTCGGATGCGTCTACAGCGATACTAATGGGCGCTTGAGTGTCCTGATGCTCAAGCAGGGTCGCCTTAGCGATATGTTCCTTAACTGTGGAGAATGCTTCACGCGCGGTGTCGTCTAAACTAATTGATTTTGCATTTCCATGAAGTTGGTCGGTTAACGGTTTCATAAGAGACGCGCATTTAGGTATGAAACTTACGAGGCCGTTGAAAGTTCACAACTGCTTAATCGTGGTCGGTTCTGGGTAATTCAGAAAGGCCGCCCCTTTGCTTCTAAGGGGTCGGATGCCTTGAGCATCAATGGTGTGTCCTAGGAAGTCTGAAGAGTTTGTTCCGATCTGGCATTTCCGAATGTTGACCATAATGCCAAGCCTTTACAGTCTTTCGAAAACAATGTCCAGATTCTGGAGATGTAATTCTCTGTCCGAACTTGCTATGAGACAGTCATCAACATACGCATGTACGAAGTTGAGACCTCATGAGACGTCGTCTGTGAACCTTTGGAAGGTTTGAGCGGCATTCCTTAAGCCGAAAGGCATTCGTAAGAATTCGTGGAGGCCGAAGGGAGTTATAATGGCGGTCTTCGGAATGTCGTCGGTTGCCTTAGGTATTTGGTTGTAAGCTTTAACTAAGTCGATTTTCGAAAAGACACTTGTACCTTTCAAGGTAGCTGTCAAATCGTGAATGTGGGGCAATGGGTAATGATCGGGAATGGTTTTAGCATTCAGACGCCGATAATCACCAGTTGGACGCCAATCATTGCTGTTCTTTTTAGGAACCATGTGCAAGGGAGATGACCAAGGGCTATTTGATGGTCGAATTACTCCTAAGTCTATCATGTGTTCGAGTTCGTTTTTAGCTAACCTAAGCTTTTCGGGAGCCAGTCGTCGTGCTTTTGAGAATACAGGTGGTCCTGTAGTCGAGATGTGATGTGTAATATTGCTGGTTACACACGGCGATTTCGGTTGTGGTTGATATATTCCGAATTATTTATCGAGTAATGGTTGATGTAAGGGGTCTATGGTGTGCTTAATTGTGACTGGGGATAATCTGCAACCAGAAAAAGGAGTTACGCAAACAGATAACTCAGTGTTTCCGTCTATTAACCTTCATGAGCGTGTGTCGATGAGTAGATTGTGTTATTGTAGCAGGTCTATACCAATGATTGGCATAGAAACATCTGAAACAACGAAGGTCCAGTGAATGGGTTTGCGTAATCCCACGTTAAGGTAAACGTACCTTTTACCATATGTAGCGATCGGTTTTCCATTTGCCGCCTGTAAGCTTAAAACAGACTAGTGAAGCTTGTCGTTAGAATTTGCGGGAAGAACGCCAACTTCTGCGCCAGTGTCCACGGGGTAGCGGACTTTGGTAGTCACATCCGTGACGTATAACAGACGGCTATACTCACCGGCTACGGTTGCCGTTAACGCGTGCCGGCTGGGAAGTTTCCCGAGTTTTTATTTGTGTCAGTCAACTTAGAGTTCGGGTGATTGCAGGGCTTCCTGCAATTTCTAGAAGATTTGCCATACTGGTTATTATACCAGCACCAGTCGGAGTTGTCTGTCTCTCGTGATCGAGAGACAGATCGCCTACGTGATACGCTTCTTCGCGCGGTTGTTGACCGACTACGATCATTACGAAATCGCAGATATCGCGTTAGTGTATTACATAAGTCGGCTATGTCAGTCAGAGTCGATTGATGTTTTTCTTTGACAGAAAAAACCTCGGCGCTAGTGGAGTTCGTGATCTCTAATGTCGAACACTTAGAAAGCTATTCATTTGGGGGAATTATTTACAGCCACACTATCAAGTCGATAACGGATTCTACTTTGATACTGTCTTCGAGTTCTGGAGGAACTACATCCTTTGACAACAGCAGTTTAAGGGGTGACAGTGTCTTTAGTTCCAGCCTAAGATCATCATGCTTTAATAAAGAGCCCGCAAGTGACTCCACTTTGAAACGCATATCACTTAATTGCTTATAGACTGTGGCTAATTCACTTTTAATATTATCGATACCCTCAGTTCATGAGTTAGAACTCATTATTAATTTTGACATTGAGTTATCCAGCAACAGGTGTGGAATACGTCCACTCCCACTATTATTTGGTGCAACAGGAGTTGCAGAGCATGAGGTATGGGTTAGAGCAGAATTGTTAATATCTGAAGAAATAGGGCTTCTCAGGGCTCGTTATTTTGTCAGTTGCAACATTTTTCTTCAAGGGTTAATTTAAATGTTATTATTATTTTATAAACAAAAGTTTAACGATATATAAGCACTTTATAAAAAATACCGTGTTAGCGTATTTATCACTGAAACGTGGTGCTATTCAGTAGTAGCCGATTTCGAATGAAATATCCAGAATTATCGACCCTATCGCTGTGACAGCGAAACTAAGCGAGGAGGCGGTTGGCATATATTTGCATTGGATATCCTAACAACTAATAAAGTTGTAGATAGTGCCTTGAATTGTTTAATAAAATCAGTCTGGTTATCAATCACCACCCTGAATTATAGTCTACTCCTAGGATGTATATACAGAGATCCTGATAGTTCGGATAATTTGAATGGTCTTATTCTCAGTGCATTGATACATGCATCCGCTCTAAACACCAGTGCTAGGGTTATCACTGGCGATTTTCATTATCCTGAGATTAACTGGAGTACCAGTAGTTGTCAGTCAAGCAATGATGAATTTTCATCGATCCTTAACCTGCACTGCTGGTCCCAGTGGGTTCGTACTCCAACAAGGGGTCATAATATACTTGATCTAATATTTAGTAGAGATGTCATCCCAGTATCTGTACAAGCATACAGCGAATTTGGAAGCAGTGACCATAAGATAGTAGCTTATGCTCTCCCTATCTATCCCTCTTGTAACCGAACAATTCAAAGACCTTGTAATTATAGAAACTTTAAGCATGCAGACTGCGACCTCTTGCGCCCACTGACCAAACTCTCAGACTGGGATGAATTCTTCTTATGTGGTAGTCGCATAGATGTCATCAACATATTCTATTTGATTGTTAAATCTTGTCTAGACCCCTGTGCACCATTTAAAACGTACAGGATTAGTAATCATTACGAATTATATATACCAGCTAAATATCGTGATAAACTAAGGCGCCTAAAAAAATGTTGTTTTAAGTCAAACGACTTCACGGTAGTTGCACAAATAACAGTAATTTTTAACCAAATTAAAGAGAAACATGGGTTAAAATCCATGAATGAAGAGCTATTAGCACTAAGTACTAGCTCAAAAGTGAAAAACCTAATTCTCCTTTTTATTAAACGCGCTAAATCTATTTAAAATGTTGATATACCATGCAACCTGCATAAAAACAGTTTAATATACGACCCTAAAATTATAGCAGGCCTTTTCAGTGGTAATTTTGCAAATGGCAAAGAATCTATAAATGGTTCTGTTTCAAGAGTTATATGCATGACTAGTAACTCAATAAAATCTATCTCCTTCACATGCCTGAAAATTAGTAAGGCCTTAAATAACCTCAAGGTTTCGAGAGGTCACAGAGCAGACGGGATTTAATCATTTCTCTACAAATATGGTGGTCCAGATATTCCACTTCATCTCCTAAAGCTGTTTACTTTCTCTATGGAATCAGGCTCTTGTCCTGGCCGTTGGAAAACCGCGTACATCATGCCACGTTACAAATCTGGACATGAGACTGACAGCAACAACTATCGGCCGATAAATATTACTCCAGTTATTATTATCATTATTATTCACAAACACCTTATAAATACATAAGTGCTGTGAAGAAACCATTTCGGGTTTCTTCAAAAAATTCAATAATACACAATTTTCAATAATGTTAACATTACATATGCCATGTTTGAGAAAGGAAGGAAAAGGAAAATAAAATACTAATAATAGAATAGTAATAATAAATCAGGTTCTGTGTAATTAGCAAGAATTTTGAATTGATTTTGAAGAAGGATTATGGAAACAATTATTAGTGACGAACTATCCAACTATTTATTGACTGAAAAAGTTATCAATGATACGCAACATGGATTTCTTAAAATTGGATTTTGTATGGTATGTCAATTTGACTTCTTTAATTTAGCTTATTCTCTTCGTAGTCAAGGATATCTAGTATTAGTGCTATACTTGGACAGTTCTGAGGCCTTCAAGATGGTCAATCATTAACTTCTCATGGGTAATTTTATTTTTATTTGATTTAAACACATACATATTGGTAAAAAAAGGGCAACATATACATATGCGCCACACAAAATAATGAAAGTAGGAAGAGAAGGGATGAAAAGATAAGGCGGACTGAAATGTACAACCAGAAGACTCTTTCAGTTAAGAAAGTTAGAACCACTCTTTATGAAGAAAGTAGAAGAAGGTTGCAGCAGGATCGCAATTGGCTTCTACTCTCAGCCATATCTGATAACGTCTCTAGCCACTGTGTTGCACCATCTCTCGGACCCCAGCCAGAGAGTCGTGAAGGACCAACAGAAGCTAGCCCTTCGCAGCTTTCTTTCATGCCACGACACCATGTCATTCACTGACCTCCTCTCCGCTTTTTCCAACCAGTCCCAGGGTCGGCAAATAATGCACGACGTGGAAGTCTCTGGGACGACATTCGTAGAACATGTCCAAGCCACCGAAGTCGGTGTTTTAAGATGGTGACACCAATTGAATTATTGTCTCTGCGCCCGAACACACGATGCCGAACCTCTGCATTACTAACATGGTGTTGCCACTGGATGTCAGCAATCCTTCGGAGACAACGATGATCGAACACAGAGAGTTGCCTGACATCCTCAACTCGGAGAGGCCAGGTTTCACAAGCATAGAGCAAAACTGCTCTCACCGATGCGTTGTAGATCTGACCTTTTACAGCCAGACTAACATCACGAAGGCGCCAAAGATGGCCCAGATTGGCATAAGCCGCTCTGGCTTTCATTATACGTGCATCAATCTCATCACTCACGCCACCACCAGCACTTATGTTGCTACCTAGATACACGAACTTCTCAACCACTTCAATCTGCTCACCATCTAGGGTGAGTACAGGATGAGAATCCTGCCAGTCTTGTAGGAGTACTTTGCACTTGGAGGGTGCAAAGCACATACCGTACCTGCGGACACTGATTGCCAACTGATTAAGTGCGGATTGCATGCGTTGGGCACTATCGCACAGTAAGACAATATCATCTGCATACTCGAGGTCGAGAAGTCGTTCTCGAGGCAGCAGATCACACCGCCATTACTTACATCCATCAGAGCTGTTTCCAGGATGTCGCCGATGACAAAGTTGAAGAAGAATGGTGAGATCGGGCAACCCTGCCTAACCTCACTGCTTGAATGGAACAAGGGAGAGAGGTGGTTGTATGCTCTCACTCTGCCTGAGGTGTTCGTGTACAGGGCCTTTACGATGTTAATGAACTTCTCAGGCACACCCTTCTTCAATAGACAATCCCAGAGAACAGTCCTGTCCAACGAATCGAAGACAGCCCTGATATCAAAAAACACTACTATTGTTGGCCTGCGATAAGTATGACGGTGTTCTAACGTTTGGCGGAGGTTGAAGATATGATCAATGCATCCTCGACCAGAACTAAAACCAGCCTGCTTCTCGCGAGTCAATCGTTCTCGGGTTTTAAACAACCTACGAAGAATGATAGAAGCCAATAGTTCGGACGCAATCGGAAGTAGACTTATCCCCTGATAGTTGTTACAGGAACAACATGAACCCTTTTTAAAGATAGGGACGACTATTGACTCATTCCATGATGTCGGAACACTTTCTAGTTCCCAAACCTTTGCAAACAACACCGTCAGTTCCTTAGCCAGAAAGTCACCATCATCTTTAAAAAGAGCCGGAGGTAAGTCATCTGAGCCCGGTGATTTGTAGAGTTTCAAGAGTTGGAGTTGCTTGCGGACTTCCGCCTCAGTCGTCACCGTCCATGGGGGGCAGGACAGTCTGATCGATGTTGTCAGAGCAGCAGACCAGTTGAACTGCCCTTCGAAAAATTCCGCCCATCGTCCAAGACGTCGAGAGATGTTAGTGATTGGCATCCCATCATCCTCGTAGATTGTTTCACACACACCAGACTTCTTGCTGCCAGTGGCTTGGATGAGTTGGAAGAGCTTCCGGCAGTTACCAGATGCAGCTGCTGCTTCCATCTCATTAGCACACTCCGACCACCAGGCTTCTCGATCCTTACGCAAGCTTTGCCCGATTTCACTACGTAACAGCCTTCGTTTGTGGTCAAACTCACGGTCACTCAGAGTAGACCGACGGGCTACCATCATTTGTAAAGAGCCAGAAGAAACCCAGTGCTTATAATAAGAGGGACATTTCGCGAAGCCGCAAGCGGGTTTACTCGCCATTTTCATGGCGTCGTGAAGATGCAACCAATGCTCATCTATACTTTTCGGTAAGATGGTAGCTAGCCTAGAAGCTAACTCCCCTCGGTACTTACTTGCAACAGAAGTTGCAGCCAGTTTACTAACATCGATCCTTTGGTGCTGGTCATTCCTTCGGCCACTGAAAAGTAATGTGAGATTGGCGCAGACCAGGGCATGATCAGACTCCAGATAGGTACTCCAAAAGGAGCGGCAGTCTTGTACACAACCACGCCAGCGGTAACTGATCGCGATATGATCAATCTGAGTCCAGGCTTGAGATGCAGAGGGAAGACTTCAGGTGGCACACCGGCGATTACTGTGCCGGAAGTTAGTGCTGGCTAGAAACAGGTTGTGGTCTGTGCACAGTTGCAGCAAACGGTCCCCGTTATCTGTCCTGCGACCAACAAGTCCCCATCGGCCACCTAAACGACCCTCTTCTGTGCCTAGACGCTCGACCTGAGCATTCAAGTCTCCGGCTAATACTACAATATCTGTCGAACGCGCTTTCTGGAGAACAGTTAACTGGTGGTAAAACTCATCCTTGATTGCATCCGGGCTGCAATCTGTCGAGGCATAGGCGAAGATGACGAAAATACACCGTTTCTCACGCCAATTTCTTCTCACTTTGATGGAACTTTCTAATCTAACAGCACATAACCGGCTGTTAATGGGGATCCAATCGATTGCTGCTGCCTCAGCTCAAGTGCTTAGTACAACAACAACGCCAGCAAGACCAGACGAAGATGCCACAGGGTCCCCGGATAAGCGCACGTGAAACAAGCTTTTCGAAGCGACAGATGGAGAGCGAATTTGTAGTACTTCACTAGAGTCTTGAATACGGGTCTCGGATAGACAGCAAACATCAACATTAAGACTTTCTAAAGACATAGCCAGCCTCATCAGTTGTCCGATCTGCATTAGTGTGCAAACGTTGAAGGAAGCCAGCTTGAACGGTTTACGTGGTTTCAGAAAGACTGCTTCAGTATTCGTAGTCGGTGGAAGCATTCACTTTCAACCAGACAGTGACTAGAGATCGTTTAGATAGGACAGAGTTTCCACCATAGGCGAGCTACTGCATAAGTTGGAAAGGAAGGATACACAATTTGGGAATAAAGGGAGTGAAAAAGCGACGTAGTAAATAATAATAATAATAATGGTAATAATAATAATAATGTAAATTATTTTTCTTCTATTAGGAACGAGAGCAGTGTAGTTAGTGTAGTGCGTCATTTCATGTCATTTGTGTGTGAGCTGTGATACTGCCCGGGTGCCCAAACCGAAGCAGGTGGTTTTCTTAGGAGGCCACACCCCGAGCCTTTGATCTAAAGGTCTGATCCACAAGGCAGTGGAGCATCGTGTCGAGATGCAGTCCCAATGGTAGCCGGTGATCAACAACAGGTTCATTCGCCATTCGTTCCATCAGGATACTGGAGCCCTTGTGCACCATTGGTTTGGAATCAGGGTTTTCCAACTCCCCTAGGTGGACACTCCACACCTACCAACCCGGTTATAGCGACGGACATTCGCTTTTCGTCCTCTCACTTTCGTAAACAACACCCCCGCCACGAGAAGGCAGTGAGTAGGACTTCCCTGACAGAGACTATATATTCGCGTGGCCATGTGAGAGCATTTCGAGAGGGAGAGTGGACTCTCCCCACTCTCGGCCGTTCAAGGGCATTTGGGGAGCACTCATGGGTAAACTCGCACCTTATGGGGTCAAAAACCCTCTGCTTGATCGGTTTGATTCCTTCCTCAGCAAATGCTTGTCACTGGCAAAATACATATATTCCAGATCTTCTCTCTAAATGAATTACTATGACTGTAAATTTTCTAGACTCTGGAATAATCTACCACAATCCATCCGTACGATAAAATCCCTCCCATTGTTCGTTCGCTGCATTGATGCATACTGCTCCTCTGAAAATGCAATAAATGCTCTAGCGCCTGTAAGTGTATCTCACTCCACAAGTGAGATTATAAGAACTTTAAATTTTTGACCACTTACTTGCTGTCACTTTACACTAATATTGTCATCAGCAACTCTAGCTCGTTTGAATAATATCTAACATGAACAGTGGTAAACCTGACCGACATATTTTGGCAATCATTATTTTGTTGTTCCGCATTCTCTGTTTTAATTTTACTTTCTCTAGTTGTAGATAAATATCAATAATTCGTCCACATACTGGAAATTACCTTGAAGGACACCGTTCATAAATCATCAGTCTATCCACTTAGGATAAAAATAAAAGTTCCCTGCTGATGCATTGGATTGCCTTGATACATGTCATAAATAAACTACTTTACAATTACTGAACCAGCGAACATTAAATAATCTTATATCTCATGTTTGTTCTCTACATCAAATGTTGCTAATTATATCAAAGTGATCAAGCCTGTAAACTGTTGAAAATTCTGTAATTATTATTATTTTCAGAATATATTATTATTATTAATAGAACAGCTAAGTTTCTCAAGGCTGAAATTTCGTTTAAACGTAAACGTGAGACTGACAGTAGTAGTTATTTTTATTTTCAGAAATCATCAGTATAAGTAGTGTTGCCCTTCCGTTGTTCAATTTCGTCTTCACATCTGCATCGGATCCCCCTTGATGGGAATGTTCGTAAAGGATTTCATCTCTTCCAGAGCATTGTCCTCAATACTAATTTCTATAGTATTTACAGCATTTGAATTCAGAATGTGGACGGTGTTTAACTTTGTATTATCATCTGTTGAGTCTCAAAGTGTCTCTCTAACTTCAGTTCTATCCTGAGTATCACCAGTTATTGATCGACAGAAATTCAAGTCACTCGCTTCCGTCAACCCGCTGAACTATCCATTCATGCAAATCTGACCGATCTTATTGTATGCAGTGTGTTGTGGCAAATCCCATATAGCTTTGTGTATGTGTCTGTGTGGTAATATCGAACCACCCATAACCATCTCCGTGAAAACACATACATCTAGAAACAGCTCTCAACCATTCGGCCTTTCTCGCTCTACATATTACCCTCTCTTATCTTCACACAAGATGTTGTCCACTTTGAACAATTCAGAATGGTTAGTTCGTTTCCTGTACACATATTTACATACACTGTAATCGTCTAAAAATTAGTATGGAAGAATGATTTATCGTTTGTTAATCCTTGAGATTCTCACATTGTAAGTGTTAATAGTGCTTCGTTGGAGATATTCGTGAAAAATTCCACTGTATGTATGTGTGTGTATGTAAAACGTTTTCCTCACTTTTGATTAGAACACAGTAACAGTTCATTCGAACTTCTTGTCTTCCCTTGTCTAGACTGTGCTCAATCAGTTACACTCATTGCAGACAAAGCCTGATTGTTTGTTCTTATTCACACTGTTATCCAAATATCATTTACTGTCTCCTACCTTGACCACCAATTCTATTCACTTATAAAAACTGTTTCGCTGATTGTCATAACGAGTATCGGCAATGTGAATCGTCATAAGAGTTCCGTTTTTCATCATAAAGTGTCACAACCATTCATTCATTATGCTTGTGAAGTTACTTTTAAAGAGATCTAAAATCCATTTTGCTCCATACATGTTTTCTAGCCTGATTATTTCTATTAAACCCAAAAACAGTACAAAAATATCAACAATATGTGACGAACAGATGGAAATCGAAGTCAATTTTTGAGCATGTTGATATGCATTTTCATTTTTTATTTCGCATCTTGAATGATTGATGGACTGATGATTGATTAGGTTAGGAAGACCTTCACATCTAACTGGAAGTAAGGAATACGGCTGTTTACACAACTTGTTAAGTAGACAAGCAGATGTAGTGATAATTTCAGTGACACAATGTGGGCGAGTCATGAAGAGTAACATAGAAGACAGAGGTACGACTACGAGAATAGCTTATTAGGAGGCGGAACGAGTGTGATGCGTGATACTTATATTGACAGATATGAGTTGTATGTAACATAGATCAGAAGTGGAAAGTTTGCCGAAAGTAGATTGAGAAAATTGAATTGAGGGGAAAAGAAGGGAAATCGTGAGCAGTTAAGAAGTAAACGGTTCATATAGAATGTAAAGGACAATTGATGAAAAAAGTGAAAATAAAATATAACTATTCTATGATTTTTACATCTGTGTAATTATGCAAACGAGAAAACTTCCTGTTATCTTCTTTCTGAGGAACTGTTTTCTCATTTATATCATCACAAGTTTCTATATGAATATGATGTACGTTTTTTCAAAAATACATTGTCCTAATAATAATAATAATATGTAGTTTGTATGTTTAAGAAATAATATTAATACCCTTAACAACCACCCCCTGATTCATTGTAAACATACATCTGGAAATATTAATTGGTAACTAATCTTTTTGTGTTTCTCAACAATACTGTTTCAGGTTAAACTACTTGAGAAACATAAGAATACTATCCATTCTACAGTTCACACTGATTTATTTTCTCATCTCCGGTTATACACGTTTGCTATATATATATAAATATGTATAAATTACGGTGAAACTACAAGTTGTGAAAAGATTGTTTCGAAAACACAAATGAAAGCCTGTTTTATGCAAGCACTGGTTCTTACTATATATATTCTTGGTAAGTGAACAACATTAACTTTTACTTTGGATTCCATTGTATAATATGGATAATAGTTTCTGACCCAAATAAGATTTATAATAATTTATTTATACTCTAATCAGTGCTGATGATACACTTACACAATTTATAACTATAACTAAATGCATAATGTGATGATGTTTGAAGAGATCGATACTGAGTATGAGTTCCAGAATGAAGATCAACTCTGACATGTGAATATATATCCAGCTGACGAGTATCATTTAGGACGAAATGTGCATCGAATTGGATTCCACTGCTAGCCCACTATCCATCTCTACTTACATTAAAAAATTATTCTATTTCAAAACCCTATACTTTAACATGATGTCACTTTCAAACATAAATTTTGAATACATTCTATATTTCGTATAGCTGATATCTTCAACGCTGATAATTAGTTGAAATACTTTATGAATTAAACATTTTTAATATATATATGTTATTATAAGTAAGCAAAATGCTGAACTGACAGATGTCTCAGTTTTCATATGATGGTTGACAAGAAACTTATCAAACTATTCATTATATTTAATATAGAATGAATGTATCAGCTTAGTTCTTTAATATAGACATGATGATGATGATGGTACCTGGATCAGTCAGATATCTATTGATTGTTTACAACTTAACTAGAAAATCATCGGTTACAGATCTTTGTTTACTTTGCACTGACTTTAATCATCCTTCTTTCTATTTATGTCAATAAATGTATGTTGTATTGTAAATATTGATTTATTTCCTACTTTTAGGAGTACAAAATCTGGTAACAGCAGATATTACGAGTGAAGTACTTAAAAGTAAGATAATGAATAATCTTGAACTTTTTTGTAAACTCATTGTTTTATCCTACAACCTGCGTGCCCAGTTAATATATATGAGGTGATAATCCCCGCCAATTAGAGAAGAGTGAATTTATTGATCGTCCAATGATACACAAAAGCCGTATGAGCAGTCTTGAGTACTTATCAGTCCTGCTTTCTGCCTAGCCCAGCCAGTTACTTCCAGACAACCAATAACAGCCTCTGCAATATAAATCATTATTCTCGAACATACAGTGGTTATATACCAAACAAACTGACCACATCGTTCCATGAAATAGGAAATAATATTTTACAAGGTTTAGTCAAATGTGGCTGTAAATAGAGGGAACAATAGTTAATTGACTGAGTATAACTCAGGAATGGTAAACCGCACAGTAATAGTCTATGGAACAAAATAAAGCTCATAATAAAAGGAACATGAATATGAATAGTTAAGTTACTTGACAATTATACAATAGGAAATATACGTATCATAATGGTCCATAAATAGTTCTCAAATTACTATTCATAAATCCCTTCGGGATATAACACTCATGCTTAAAATGAATGAAATATTCTATAGTTACTGATATGTGAATATTCTTAAGTTGCATTTTGATAACTTTTGAAAGTTGAGATGCATTCATAATTTGATAGACAATATGATGATCAATAGGATCATGAAGACGTCAATATCTGGAGGGAAGCACGGGATACAGTAGGCAGCTAGGATTTAGCTGGATGATTTATAGTTCGCAGATGATCTGGCTCATCTACCACACACACAACAACAAATGCAATAGAACGTGACCAGTGTAGCAGCAGCCTCAGTAGCAGTAGGTCTCAACATACACAAGGCAAAAAGCAAGATTTTCCGATACAACACAACATGCATCAATCGAATCACACTTGACGGAGAAGCTTTGAAAGATGTAAAAACCTTTACATTTCTGAGCAGTATTAATGATGAAAACGGTGGATCTGATGCAGATGTGAAGGCGTGGATCGGCAAAGCAAGAGCAGCATATCTACAATCGAAGAACATCCTCAACTCAAAACAATTTTTAACCACCACAAAAGTCAAAATTTTCAATACAAATGTCAACACGGTTCTACTGTATGGGGTGGAAATCTGGAGAACTAACAAAGCTATCATCCAGAACATACAAGTGCTTATCAACAGTTGTCTACACAAAATACTTCGGATCCATTGGTCAGACACTATCAATAACAAACTACTTTGGTAGAGAACAAACCACATTCCAGTGGAGGAAGAAATCAGGAAGACGCGCTGGAAGTGGATAGGATACAAGCTCTCACATGGAATCTTGAAGGCAAAAGTAGAAGAGGAAGACCAAAGAAAAAATAATGCCGAGAAATGGAGACAGACATCAGAAAAATGCTGACAAATTGGATAGAACTAGAAAAGAAACCCTAGAACAGAGTAGGTTGGAGAATGCTGGTGGACGAACTATGCTCCATTGGGAGTAACAAAAGAAAGTAATGAAAAGATTAGATATCGTTAATAACTTCAGTTAAACTATCTACTAACTAATAACATCTCTTAAACTAATAAGCTATTAGAAAAAACTAGTCCATAGTATCATCAGTTCATATTTCTTTAAATCATTTCATAATTGATTCATGAAAAACTAAGTACCGTTCGATTTCTCATCAAAATAATCGGAGACTAGTTTACTCTAAATGAACAAATGTACAGTTTTACTGTTTATATGAATTTTTTCAGTAAACTAGATAGTCAGTTCATAACTATTCATTCATGCTTCGATACAACAAACAATAAGAACAAAATTTGTTTGATTAGTAAATCCAATAAACATTGATCAAGTAAGCACGAGGAGCAGGGAATATATATACATATATATTCATCACACTTCGGCTACCTTTCACACTATCCACCGGTCATTCTAAAGCATCAATTCATCACCATCTACTTTCACCTACTTGTTATACTAATCAAATATAAACATACATTTGAAGCTTAACTTATTAATTCAAAAATGTCTATCACATAACATACTCTTCATACGACATAGATATATACTTCAAACTAAAGGAATACACTGAAAAAATCAAAATGCTTGAAAGAAGAAAAAGTGAGTAATTCCAAATGTTTAGATAAGTTGTATTGAGAGTGAATTATTCAAGTTAACATATCAGTATGTATACATAACCTAATAACATAAAACTAACGTATTTTCTTCATATTGGTTGCGATCATCAGTCAATTGAAGCTAGACCACCATGGCAAATGTGGAGGCACTGGACCGCCGTTTCTTCCTATTCTGAGTCTCCTCAGCACTACGCAGTCTAGCTTTAATTGACTCATGATGTCAATTATAATGATTACGATAACATCCACGAAAAACCCCTTGTGGTATTTTTTCTTTAATAAGTTGAAATACAGGAACTAGGTTCATATGAGACTCAAAATGATGAAAAACAATTCCGAGATGGTGAGTTAAATATTCTGTTACTTAAAAAATATTTTGAAGCTTAGTACTTAACTGATGACTCAATAAAGATTATTTCATCACTTTTTATTATTCTATTCAGAAACAATAGAACGTTATGTTTTTTCTTTGAGATCATGAACGTATTTAAGTTAGATTACCATTGAAAACCTAGAAAAACTGGATGGTAGTTTCGTCCCATTGCTTGAGGTTAGGCAATAAAACATTTAGATGCCGGCTCAGTTGTCTAGAGCTTAAGTGTTCGCGCTCAGAAACCGAAGGCCCTCGTTTAGAATCCCACGAGTGTGGTCGTGGATGATCACTGCTGTCGAGTTCCAAAATACGACAGAGACGGCCGTTCAGTGCTTCTATGTTTTCGATGGCAATCTAACATCAATCGGTTCATGATCACAATTAAAAACATAATAATGTACGTAACCCCATACTCAGAACGTTCTATTGTTTGATAATATAAGTAGTATAGCATATTATGGCATATTATTCAGTGTTTAATATTCGGTTATGATAGTATACTGGAGCGATAAGGAGGTTTCTTTCAGCCTTCACATTTTCATTCAGTATGCTAAAGACCAAATAACCAAAATGCTGAAAAACTGCCTTCGCTTTCATCTATTCTTGACATATTGCTGATATTGTTGTACTGTTTTTGGGTTTATTAGAAATAATCAGGCTAGAAAGGTTGTATGGAGCAAAATGGATTTTAGATCTCTTCAAAAGTAGGTTTACATGTATAGATGCTTATTTATTTATTCCCAATATTTTATAAAATATTCATATTAACAACTCACTAACAACATTGCTCAACAACTCTGAACGGAATAAGTCATTTAAACTATTGAAAATGTGTCCTGGGAGTTGAAGTGACTTTATATTGAATGGTTATGACGCTTAACATTGCCGATACTCGTTATGACAATCAGCGAAACAGTTTTTATAAGTGAATAGAATTGGTGGTCAAGGTAGGAGACAGTAAATGATATTTGGATAACAGTGTGAATAAGAACAAACAATCAGGCTTTGTCTGCAATGAGTGTAACTGATTGAGCACAGTCTAGACAAGGGAAGACAAGAAGTTCGAATGAACTGTTACTGTGTTCTAATCAAAAGTGAGGAAAACGTTTTACATACACACACATACATACAGTGGAATTTTTCACGAATATCTCCAACGAAGCACTATTAACACTTACAATGTGAGAATCTCAAGGATTAACAAACGATAAATCATTCTTCCATACTAATTTTTAGACGATTACAGTGTATGTAAATATGTGTACAGGAAACGAACTAACCATTCTGAATTGTTCAAAGTGGACAACATCTTGTGTGAAGATAAGAGAGGGTAATATGTAGAGCGAGAAAGGCCGAATGGTTGAGAGCTGTTTCTAGATGTATGTGTTTTCACGGAGATGGTTATGGGTGGTTCGATATTACCACACAGACACATACACAAAGCTATATGGGATTTGCCACAACACACTGCATACAATAAGATCGGTCAGATTTGCATGAATGGATAGTTCAGCGGGTTGACGGAAGCGAGTGACTTGAATTTCTGTCGATCAATAACTGGTGATACTCAGGATAGAACTGAAGTTAGAGAGACACTTTGAGACTCAACAGATGATAATACAAAGTTAAACACCGTCCACATTCTGAATTCAAATGCTGTAAATACTATAGAAATTAGTATTGAGGACAATGCTCTGGAAGAGATGAAATCCTTTACGAACATTCCCATCAAGGGGGATCCGATGCAGATGTGAAGGCGAGATTGAACAACGGAAGAGCAATACTCCTTCGACTGGTGACATCGGAGACTGAAAATAACTATCTCTTCAATCGAAGTCGAAACTTCCAGTAAATATTTTGAAATGAAATTATTTTATGGAACTGAAACTTGCTATTTATGACATCCGTCATTATTAGGTTACTGCAATTTGTGAAGTGTCTAAGAAATGTGCTCTCAATCTTTTGACGAGAAAGAATGACCAATCATCGACTGTGTCTGTGAACCAGTCAACATGGAATAATGTATAAAGTTGATGTATAGTAATATGCATGAACTGAATACAAACTACCGAGACGGAGTTGATTGAAGATTATTGGTCAGCAGTCTATGTTCCAAGGAAGGTTACCATTTGAAGTAAGTAATTTAAGAACTGAATGTTTTTGCCACAGCATATGAACTCCCTGGTTTGCAAAATAGTGGGGAATAAGTAACAGAATACAAGCATATGCCTTTAACATATACCATACAGAATGTCATGTTTGCGTTCGGATAAACGAATTGTAAGTGCATTATATTTAAAACGCACTGTGTAGATGCTAGCAGACGTGTAATATGACTTGATTCCCGAGATGAATTATAATTAATAAACACAATAAAATCAGTGCTTCAGAATGATTGAGTAATATTTTTCTGAAGCACAACACCATTTTAGATCTGAAGACTAATACTAGAGTAACTTTTATTAAATACAGGTATCAGTCCAAATGATCGTCATTTACTGCAGACGTACTCAGGTGAGTCGGTACATTTTGTTTGTATTTCGTATTTATAACAAGTGAATACCGGTGACAAATGAAATTTCATTTTGCAATATTCTGTCACTCACATTCACTGATTTACAGTTTGTCCACGGTTTTACCAAATAGATAATTTCGAGATAGGTAGAATGAAGTAAATTTTAGTGTTGGTGTATTCACTGAGGAAGATGTGTGCTCATTTTATGGAACTGTATCACATCAACATATACCATGTAATATTGAGGATTGATGTTGATTTCACACGATTCACATTTCAATACTATTTTATAGTTAAATTAGTAGTAACTGTGAGTGTATCTGTTCCAGGGTCTCTGCCGTTCTAAAGGCTGTGCAAAGAAGGAGTGTCGGGCATGATGTCAGTAACTCCATTCTCGAAGAAATAATTTTGCTCTCAAGAATGCTAATCAGTTCGAAAACGATCAAATAATTTAAACTTTGCACTCCGAATTGTAAGAACAATTGTGACGTCTCATGATGAGATCCCAGGTTCTTCGGAATTCACACAGGCGGTGCTGCTTCTTACAACCAGGACAACAATTATTATTGATACATGGAACGTCCGGACAGTGTGTCAAACTGGATGGACCAGTAAAATAGCTGTAGGAATGAGAAGTAGAACTCTTTAGATTTATTGTAGACAGGAAATATTATATTGGGGTATATGCTTCTGTACTGTGGTCACGAAGAAGTAAATGCACCGCACACACAGTCAGTTGCTCTGATACCATCCAATGAAGCACGAAAAGCATTACCAGGATGGTAATCTCATCAATTCAGAATCATCACTATATGTTTGAAAACAAAGAAGGAGGGGATTGCAATGAATATTATCTAAATGTTATGCAACAACCGATGATAGCAACGACAACTATAAGGGTTAGTTCTATGAGAGGTTGCAATCGATCATAGCGAAGTTCCCAAGAGAGGACATGACAATCCTGATGGGGGACCTAGACATCAATGTCATAATGTAGAACAACGATTATGAAGATATCATGGGACGACATGGACTAGGAGAAAGGAACGAGAATGTGGAGAGATTGGCTATTATATGTGCATTCAACAAATTGGTTACAGGTGACACAATATTCCCACACGAACGCATACACAAATCTGTGTGTGCCTCACTGGATCACATTACACAGAACCAAATCGATCACACTTTTATCACTGAAGAATTCAGAAGGTAAACAGAAGACGTGAGAACCAGGAGAGGAGCTGAAATAACTTCAGATCACCATCTGGTTGTGGCCGAGTTCTAGTGGTGACTGTATAAATTGAATTCAAGTTTCATGCTTATTAGTAATCATTGTATTGTATTGTATTCATGAAATATTTTGACGTTTATATTACTTGGTTGAAAAAGTGGAAAGTTGAACATTTCATTAAAACAAAAGTTTGTATTACCAATTTTATCAGAAAATTATAAACGAGCATCAGAAATAAAGAGAAGTTCAGATGTCGATGATTATTGTAAGTTTTAGATACATCTACTTGTGTTATAATTCGACACTAACTATACATTATGTGCATAACTCCTATATATATATATATATATATATATATATATATAAATGTTCTATTATACGCCTGCGAAACTTGGTTATTAGAAGTAGAAGGTACTCGTAAGCTACTATTATTTGATCGCGGATTTCTTAGAAATATTACTCGTATCTACTGAGATCACCGTGTATGTGATAGTGAAGTTAGACGCAGGGCACAAGGGAAGGATGATAAATCAGCTGATAAGGTTGTAAATCTACATAGAGTGAGATGATTGGGACACGTATTGCGTATGCCTGAACACAGATTATTACGATTATTGCGCAATGCTGACTAGTGTTGGTAATGTTTGGAAGAATGTTAGGTGCGGCCGATCCGAAACGTGGCATCAGTGCTTGAAGTCATTAACTTCCAGTCAGAGCCATATTAGTAGATGCAGACCACTTGGTTGTGGTCTGCGTGACTATAGTAATCAGTTGTTGGAGACTCTGTGTGACATGTCTCAGAATCGATCACAATGGTGTCCTAGTATATACTCCCTTTTCTTTTTTAAACTGTGGGATTAAAATTGCTTTATACCTTTCTCTCTACCAACTAATTCTTTTTCTTTCTA
The DNA here is from genome assembly GCF_000237925.1 of Schistosoma mansoni. Classification (NCBI taxonomy): domain Eukaryota; kingdom Metazoa; phylum Platyhelminthes; class Trematoda; order Strigeidida; family Schistosomatidae; genus Schistosoma; species Schistosoma mansoni. The sequence continues at coordinate 27,921,541 of NC_031497.1, read as the reverse complement.
CTATATCTTTTAACATAGTCTTCCATATAGTACTATTATTCAATTAACTACTATGAATTCGGTGTTCATCTTGTTGTGCGAATGTGGTGTAACATTTTTGACCGATGCATATATGTACCTCGTCCTACTTTGAACCTCTCTGATTGACTAGTTCTTTATGAAGTTAATTGCAGCATACCTAAATATATTTGGTAATAATAATCATTGTACCAAAGTCGACCAATGTTTTCTTTTTTCACTAATCTGTTTTAGACTTCAGTTTCGTAGAAAAGGCAGTAGAGACGAAGTGGAATGCGAGATTAAATTTCGATTTAGCAACTGGTAAGTTTTGAAAAAAATGTTTGTTACATTACACAATCAGTAATGAGGCTCACTTAAACAATAAAGAAACTATATCAATCTATTAAATCTACGAATGAGTAAACTTACAATATATATATATATATTTAATATATGTTTTTTCGTATCCCACTAAATATTGGTGCTGATCAACAAGAAAATAGATTGTATTAGACTAACATGATAATGTTTACTCAGTAGTCTTTTCAATATGATATATGGTTTCATTTCCTTCAATACAATTTGATGCACTGTTAACCGAAATTCGTCGAGGCTTCCACCAACAAACTGATCAACAACGTTTTTCATGAAAACAAGTTTACAATGGAATAGGAGTGAAACAAAAAAACTATCATTTTTCGATATATTATTCACCAGAACCGACACAGGTAAACTGAAGAACCAAGTATATATGGAACCGACTCACACATAAAGATCTTCGAGTTTATTCGTTGCATATTTAATGAGTATTATTTAAATATGATAAGTCTTCTATCGGGTCGCTAGGTTCGGTTCCTAAGCACTTCTCTTAATCTCTAGCCTAAATATACACAGTGACGTGAACACGAGAGAAAAGATGTGAAATATGGAAGAAAAACGTAACTCTAAAGGTTTGTTTATATGCAGAAAATTCAAGGTTTATATAGTGTATAAAATGGCTTTGGGTTTCCGAAAAATCGTGCAATGCTACTAAACATGACAGCAGCATAAGTAATCATCCAGTCGAAAACACGGTCTTTGACTTTCCACGTAATAGATATTTCCGTCACGACGTCTACTGAATGCTGATCAGATAATATACTTCTCCATGTTTTCAGAGATACTCTTGGCTTTTCTCGAAGAGTTTTCTGGATCTCCGTAATCTAAATGTTATACTAATAATGACATTTTGAACAGTTCCAACTGTTAAAATTCTAAATTGAAGAAACAGTTTATACATACGGATAAAGATTCACATTGACTGTTATTGCTTTCTTTTTCATGCAGATAAATATTTGAGCATGTTAGCTTCAACTAAAAAATCATCTTTGACAGCAAATAACAGTGAGTACTTGACATCTCTTTTGAGAATACAATTTTATTAATCAACATTCAATAAGATATCCGTAGGTTATCTCTGGCGAATAACCATTGAACTTTACTGCACTACTGCGTAAAATCATCCAGTAAAGTTGATAAAGTACAAGTAAAGAAGAACCTGACATATATGACATTGATTACCACCCAGTGATCAATAAATTGTAAACAAGTAAATAGTGATTGTATGATTCGTGGTTTCGTAGACGTTCTACACATTTATTTTGAAACCCATTACAATGCTAAACAATTAAGGAATAATCATGATTTTTTATCGTTTAACAATGGAGGCAATAACACAATTTCATCATCTGATTTACACTTGTGATCGATTGTTACAATGATGATATGAAATCTAAAGAATATGGTAAATGACGACTGGTTGCTAAAAGTAGTGAATCCAGTTAAGATTCACAAAATAACACATCAATTCTGTGGCAGTGATTAATGCTAATTCACATTTGAATCATCATTAAGAATAGATTTGGCTATCGAACGTTTTCTAAAAAGTCAAGTAGGTCAGGTTGAGAATAAGTATGCATCTAGTCGTCAATGATTTGATTGATTTTATCTTATATCTCCAACTGTGTATTGTAGAGGAAAAAGAGTTTTATTGGTAACTTGTAGATTATTCTATAAAATTTTGTATGCGCTCCACAGTAGATATTTTATTGTTAGCAATGACTTTGACAATGTCCATCTACATTCCACAGCTTAATGTGGGTTATAAAGTAGTTTGAAGAATATACCTTATGATTTACAGTTGACGGTTAATGTTAGGAATTGGATTTCGGGTTTTCATCAAGAATTGACATCAGCTAAATTACCAACACGCTATTAAGCCGAACGGATGAATGAATTACACGCCAAATTCCATTAACTGTTATTCCAAATCTAATTAGTATTTTCATAAATGATAGTCTTGCCATGTTGTCTGAATGAATCTGTGTGTTATTCAATACTTTTGTTGGTTGAATTAGTAATCGGATTTCATTTTCATTCTACTAAAGGAAAGTCGCTTTCTGAAAGAAAAATGAGTCTGCAGCAACTGGAAAAAGAATATAAACAGTCTAAATGTATGTTCAACATAGTTTAAAAAAATTATAGAATCTTGTCTGCATAGTCAATTGTGTAATCTGAGAATAGTGATAGTTCATTAAGTGCTGTCATTCTTGATGGTAAATGGTATGATTAGGTAAATGGTTAAAAGCTGCCTATGCAACATCTTTAAAATGTTGATTTTTCACAAACACTTTCAAAATGGATGATTTTCAAGAAATTGGTATTGCATCATGTAGCAGATATCAGGCGAGTTTGCACAAAGTTCAATAGTTAATGGTATATTTGGGCCAACTTCAATGGGAAACTTCATTTAATTAAACGGTTAGTACGGAACTATTGTCGACTAATTATTTTTAGAATCAATATCACCATGGGTAAAAATGAGACAAGTCAGTAATATTCCTTACGAAATATCCATGACAATAATCTCATTTATTAGAATAAATTGGATGAATCCTGTAATATATATTAACTAATAAGTGAAGAAACGAATTACTTCCACATTATGTTGAGCGAATTTTTAGGCATCACCATCAATTTGCAGACATATGCAATGCTCTATTGTGCATTACTCAATGAAATGGAATGAAATACCTTATTTGGAATGATAATTCGGATTCAGCATTTACGAACAATCAGAGAGTGGTTTTGTGGATACTTTAGTCATTTGTAATAGTTAAATTCATAAGTCAATTGAAACTAGACCACCATGAAAAACATAGAAGCAATGGATGGTCGCTTCGTCCTAGTATGTGACTCCTCAGCAGTGTGCATCCATGATCCTGCCTTGAGGGATTCGAACCCAGGACCTATCAGTCATGCTTGCGAATGTAGTATCAGTTTATTTGTTAAGCCCATATACTTTATCCTAGTTGCTGGCCAAGCCAATTCGCCTGTCATGAGTCATATTTTGATCTTGTTCATTATTCGCTTATTAACCTTGACTATACTTTTATATGAGCATATATGTGTACACTTCGTATCTTATTCATCATATGTCTGTCACTCATTTTTGTCCGACTATAAATGTTGAATAACGCTTGCTTAAATTGAGTTGGCTTCCCAGCCATCTCCAATACGCATTATCTTTCGCTTCGCTCTCGAGTTGGCTTCCCAGCCATCTCCACTGCATGTCATTTCCGCCTCATTCGCTTCCTTCGCTTATTCGCCTGTTCACTCGCTCGTTATTATTCGCTCAGGTGTTGTTAACTTTCTGACCTGAGTTATTCGACAATAAACTGTAGTTGCTGCTATCCTTTGTCTTCTGATTTTACGCGCCGTTAAGATTAGAATTATATCGATTATCGAAACGAACGATTAACGAATCGCAGCACTACAGAATTGGATACCTCGCCGTACGAGCACGACGCTACAGAATTGGATGCCTCGCCGAACGAACACAGACAAGAATCGACAACCTCTGCGTACGAACTCACTACATAATTGGCGACCGCAACGAGCGAACACAAACCAAAAATGGAACCGTCGACGACATATTCCGTTATGATTCAAATAATCATCATATGCTCATCATTACAATAATGTCATATCATCATCTAACGTGGGATTATTATTTTTGTTCGTATTAACGTTAAACTATGACATTTACGCTGTCGGATCACTAATCGAACAAATCATAATTATATGGACATTACACGTTATGATATTCGAAACTCACTGGATTATTTTTATTATCCAATGACGTAAAATTTTCCTGATTTAAGTGAGTTCATTCCAATTTTTTTCATGTCATTTTCGGTCTAATATTACACTCTATCATAGACATAAGTTTGGAGTTATACTCCCGATAGTATGAACTTATGTTCTCGATAGACAACTAATGTTCATTCATCTCATTGGTACGCAGCAATCGTCGTCTCCTACACTTTCAGCGACAACCTAGACCGAACTTCCGCAATTCTTGTTTCACGATGATCCCTAGTTTAATGTCTATACACAAATCAAGTATTCGACGCCGCATTACCAGCCGATTAGTAATGATTATGTTCATATTATCTATTCATTCACATGTATAACTGAATGCTGCATCATCCGTTACCCATAAATACTATTCGATTATTGCTATTAATTTTCTATTCCCATTGCACTGCACACCAGAACATAGAGTTTAGAGCTAGTCTCTCAAAGATACACTCTTGTTCGTCACATTCAAGTCAGTCTCACTCGCTGTCAACGATAATCATATGTATTGGTACTTTTATCACGCCTTTATACGGTTTCGTAACAAACGAGGTTGAGCGCATATCCCTCTAACTACACAAACCACGATAGGCTGCATGACCATAAAGGAATACGACTCCGCATATCTCGTCTCCGCAGTCACTATCCTGTTCCTCTGGTCATTCTACTAATACATATTTAACGATAACTCAACGCAAGCGACAACGCACACTGACTTCGCATTTTATTATCATTATCAATAGCAGTACAGCAATGAATATCAACCGTTGATGCAGTCATCATCCTACGGCTGGGTTATTTTTATCCCACATAAACTCCAATCATATAAATTCCAGTACACTCGTCACTAATCGACGCTATTTATTCTATTGCGGCTTATCAGAACATATTTCACTGTTCTTTATCCTCATATTCAGTCAGCACCACAGAGCAACTACTGTTATACTCTATTTTCACGATATTTCGATTCGCGCATATTAACCTGTTATTTTACCGTCCAGACAGTCACGACATAAATGCATGTTAAATTTTTCGTACGCTCACTAATGAACTCATAATCACATGTTAGCATTTCAATTTTTGTCTGCATCTTGACGATATTCATGTACATTTTTACATACATATGACACTTTCGTATAATACGCTCACCCCTCACATGACACTGTAATTTATCAGGTATTGTACCATTTTTTCCCACATTTTGAAGTTATCCACATACCGCTTCAGTGTTATTTTTCGAAAACAGACATTTTTTAAATAAATGTGCTATTTTCTACAAAGGGGCTATGTAGTATCAGTTTATTTGTTAAGCCCATATACTTTATCCTAGTTGCTGGCCAAGCCAATTCGCCTGTCATGAGTCATATTTTGATCTTGTTCATTATTCGCTTATTAACCTTGACTATACTTTTATATGAGCATATATGTGTACACTTCGTATCTTATTCATCATATGTCTGTCACTCATTTTTGTCCGACTATAAATGTTGATTAACGCTTGCTTAAATTGAGTTGGCTTCCCAGCCATCTCCAATACGCATTATCTTTCGCTTCGCTCTCGAATTGGCTTCCCAGCCATCTCCACTGCATGTCATTTCCGCCTCATTCGCTTCCTTCGCTTATTCGCCTGTTCACTCGCTCGTTATTATTCGCTCAGGTGTTGTTAACTTTCTGACCTGAGTTATTCGACAATAAACTGTAGTTGCTGCTATCCTTTGTCTTCTGATTTTACGCGCCGTTAAGATTAGAATTATATCGATTATCGAAACGAACGATTAACGAATCGCAGCACTACAGAATTGGATACCTCGCCGTACGAGCACAACGCTACAGAATTGGATACCTCGCCGAACGAGCACGACGCAACACGAACACTTGACCTCTAGATTACTGAGCGTGCATCCAACGGTGTTAATGTCTAACTTTAATCAATCTACGAAATCGCGTCATCGTCCACCATTGTCCGCACTGAGTTATACTATCTCACATTAGACACGGTTGAACTCCTCTGGTCACGTCTTCTCTGTAGAACTCCATGAAGTATCTATTGGATACTGTCACCAGTAAGCATATGACGCTTCTGAGTTTTCCATGGTGGTCAAGCTTCAATTGACTCATGAACTCAAAAATTTAATAATGAAAAAATTAATTTTGTATTTCTCTACTTGCTTGTTACTGTGGATGAGATCAAGCTATTCATTTGACTATATATGTAGGATTACGTGTCTCGAAATTGTGTCCGAACCATATTTAGTCGTTTTGTCTTAAGAATTAACTGTTATAACTGCACAATATAAAATGTCCATTTCAATATATTCTAACTGGTAAACTTGCGCAGAAACAACAATAGTTTTCATAACAAAATTTGTGAAGCAACAAATACTGTCAGTTTCTATATATTGGAAGGTGATAATGTTTAGCGAATAAGAGTTTGTGCTGAATAGCGCTATTCATACATTATGTTATACACATGTGGAGAGATGTATCATGATAGAGACATTTATATCGATATTACTAATAGTAAAACTTAATTGATGTCTTTAAATAAAACAGTATCCTGTATGACGATCTTCACAGTTGTCTCATCTTGATTTTCTTCCAACTCAAGCACGTATTAGAACCTTATACAGTGATGTGATTCGATCAGCAGTTACCTATAGAATTGTTTACGGTGGGTTTCAAATCCAGTGTCTTGTATACATATGTTTCAGTGAATATATTAATTTCTAACTTCACAGTGATTATACAATGTGACTGTATTTCTTAAGTAGATGCTACCAATACATGTACAGTCTAAGTATACATCTTTTGATTTACTAGTAAACCAAAAGGTGATAACGAGCGAATTACAGCTTTCTTACCAACAAATCAGGTATTAAAATGGTGAAATATCTGATGATTTTCAACTTCATTGACTAGTAGATTTGGTATTCAAAATAGCAGATAATAAGATGATGGACCGTAAGAAGATTGACACCAGGATCCAGGTCCGACTAACTAGCAAGTCTCAAATTGAACCCGCCATTACTTCTGAATTGAGTTCACTACATTCTATCTCGTTCATCAATCGTGCTTTAATCGGGTTTATGAATGCGAAAGAGTGTTTGAATTGATGGAGTTTTCGAAGTGAATATAACTACGGATAAATATGAAGTACGGATTATACCCAACACAGAATCATGTTGGATCATGTTACATTTGATGGAATATTATTTAGAAAGCTTGTTCGATTGACAAATAATTCCCGTCTTAGAAATGTTCAACATGTTTGAAATGATATAAATTTATGGATGGATAATGCGTTGAACTGGTGGAGTTTTTCCAGTATACCGAATCATTTTAACCGTTTAATGACAACTTATATCCTTCGTAAATGTATGTCAAACAATTGAATGAAATGGTAATATAACTGACTTCAATATCGATCTTTTGTTTATATTTACTGATAATACATTTTCTCTTTTGAATACAAAAATAGAATCTGTTGAGAAGAATTTATGGAAATCGAACCCAAAACGTGAGATTTATTTGGCATATTAATTGATTTTTTAATACGCATTTATGCATGAGAACTTACTGTATGTTTTAGTAACCGAATGATTCCTAATTTCAATGTACATTCAATCGAATCATCATCATTATGTTTCTATTTATCCCAATTATTCGATCAGTCATTCGATTGATCATCATCACCATCATTGTCATTATGGAATGATGAAATTATTACTTCATTATTACGTCACTACTCAATTAGTAATATATCACTATTGCAGATCATAATTGTCACAGTTGAAATCATGTGTCAATTGAAGCTAGACCACCATCGAAAACCTGGAAGCACTGGACGGCCGTTTCGTCCTATTATGGGACTCCTCAGCAGTGCGCATCCACGATCCCGCACTCGCGAGATTCGAACCAAGGATCTACCAGTCTCGAGCCGGAGCCTTTAACCGATAAACCACTGAGCCAGCATCCATCGGTGTTAATGTCATTTTATTTTACTAATATCCCTTTTATTATTATTATTAGTCATTTTCTTATTTGCTGAGTCATAATGAGTACCTGTTTGTTTTATGTTTTTTCGTTAAATTAATGATTCATACAACTATTGTGATACAACTAATCATGTTCACATGTTCGATTAATTATTGCCCTAGACTTTAGGGCATAATCATAATAATATTTAAGATAGAGATTATAACTGACACTACACTCAAGTAAACTCAGGTTATACATTTCGGGCTTTCTGAACATGAAAACAAACAATTAGTAACACGACAGAGGTAACGTTTAGAGGCCAGTGTCCAAACGTTAGGAATAATCAAAAGTACATATGTGTTTATTGAGGGAAGCACAGATAATTGGTGAACGGTCGCTCTAAAAATCGTGGATTGGTTGAAGTTAGACATTAACACCGTTGGATGCCGGCCCAGTGATCTATCGGTTAAGGGCTCTGGCTCGAGACTGGTAGTTCCTGGGTTGGAATCTTGCGAGTGCGGGATCGTGGATGCGCACTGCTGAGGAGTCCCATAGTAGGACGAAACGGCCGTCCAGTGCTTCCAGGTTTTCGATGGTGGTCTAGCTTCAATTGACTCATGATTTCAACTGTGAAAATACTAAATTGTCCATAAAACCCCCTCTAATCATAATTGTGTTTATAAGTTTTCAATCATGATGCAAATCTAATTGTACGAAAATTTCCTTTATCCATTCATCTATGTACCAAATATCTACCATATGAGAATTTCCATTATACTGAAAATATTATTGATTGACCGTTGAGTAGACAGATTACTTTAGATGTAAGAATTTTTGTAGTCCGAAAATACAAGTGAACTCGTTGCTTCAAGAGTGTTGGGTTGATCGATAATTATTAGATGGATTTTTTTTGATGCTGAAGGAAATGGCAAGCGGAGTATTCTCTGAGGAAACGGCATTGCAACGGATTAGACTGTCAGTATTTCAAAATGATTTTATAGTGTGATGTTTATTAAATGCTGTATGATTTATGTTCAGAAAGCTTTGCTAGTATGGATGTTAGAATATTGGATGGTTATTATTTCATGTATAATATTTACTTTCATACCTAAGATACAACATTTTAGGATGTGATTATTGGAAAATGGTTGGTAGCATTTGCAATAGTGGAGTTTTGAAACGATTGGTGGTTGTAAATTTGTTCCGACCAACGATTCAATTAAGCAAATATAGATAATGGTTAGAAGTGGAATCCAGTTTGATGCGCGTTTCGTCCTATTTGGGACACGTCTTCTGGATGTATCGTCATTTCAGAGTTGATGTTCACTCTGCGACTCCAACCCACTACCGTTCCCTTCAAACGTCATCGCCTTAACCATTTATCTACTGAGTACTGATAGCTACTCGTTTGTCCAATGAGTATAGTTTAATTTTTTTAATCCAATTTTTTTTTCAGTTTTTGCGTATTTTTCCACGAAAAAAATTTTCTTATAAGAATAAATCGGTTACAATCTTGTGTAAAGATATTTTGTTTATTCATCTAGAGGAGGTTTACAGTTTATGTATAAATTTCATCATTTGACTAAGTATTATTTTTTGATAGGAGTATTTACTTACTTACTTGCTTTCTTACTCACTTACACCTGATACCCCAATGGAGCATATGTCGTCGACAACCATTCTCCAACACACACTGTCCTAGGTCTTCTTTTCTATTCATTCTTCTCATGTCTGTTTTCATTATTCAGCGTTATGTGCTCTTTCGTTTTCCTCATCTCCATCATCCTTCAGGATTACAAGTGACAGCTTGACTTGTGACGCAATTAGATGTTTTACTCGGTGTGTATCCTATACACTCTCAACGCTTCTTCTTAATTTCTTACACACACGAGTATTTGGATTGAAACAAATCAACCATCTGGACATATGTAATCAAATATTTTAGTAAGAGTTAGTTAGATTTAACTCTAATAACAATTTATTGACCACGTATCACTTTCTGTGCATAGTTATGTCTTTCTCATCATTTACTGAATCACCAGTGTGAAATAATAATCTTTCATTAATTCCATTTCAGTTCGTGATATGAAAGAAGAAGTCGATGAAATGAGAGAAATCTACGAAGACTACAACTGTTAGTTATTTTCTTCAATTACATTTGCTTTTGAATGATGTAGAAGTGTAATAATTGAATTCATGTGTCATTTGAAGCTAGACCACCATGGAAAACCTGGAAGCACTGGAAGGCTGTTTTGTCTTAGTACGGGACTCCTCATCTGTGAATATCCACGATCCCGCCACGCAAGATTTGAAAACACAAAATATATATTAAAGAAATAAATCACGCATATAATGTAATAATAAACTATCAAGTCTAACCTTGGTATTGATACATATGGTGTAAGTTTTAATAATATATTCCACTGATCTAATTGTTTATATAAGTAATAAAATTAGTTTCATTTGAATTGATGATAACTATTTAACGTATTATATATATATTAGCTTGATTAGTATCCATCGTCTGTTATCATCATTTTAGGGGATTTAACAGAAACTGAAAAAAAAGCTAGAAACACATCAGGTATGTCGAAAACTAACCAGATTACTTCATAAAATTACATACATTTAAATAACTGTTTTATGTTTGTTGATTGTTATATCGTGAAGGACTCGTAGTATATATAAACGTGCGATTAGGGAGGAGTGAATTTATCGATTGGACGCAAATGATACTTGAAACCGTACGAGCAGTCTTGAGTGCTATTCGGTCCTCCCCCACGAAGTTTAGTTACGTAACAATTGTACAATAGGCAATAGGCATAATACATTGGTCGATAAATAGTCCTTAGAGTTACATTCACTAGGGGATATAACATTAATGCTAATATCAAACTCATCATTCATAGTGTTTACATTTATTCTTTGTTTATTAGATTCATACAAACGAGTAACTTTGGAACGTCAAGCAGAATATTTTAAAAATGAAATAAACATCTATACAAGTGAATATTGATTCTATTCGATGATTGGTTATCATATTATTGTTTAACACTCTATTTATCATATATGCATAGTGAGTTCATGTACGAAAGGGAAAGAACCATTCAATTTGTACAAATGTTAAACCATCATTATTTGACTGAAAGCATTAGACAGCCGTTTCGTAATAGTATGGGACTCCCGCGTGTGGTATCGTAGATGAGCACTACTGAAGAGCCCTATAGTAGGAGGAAAAGATCGTACAGTTTTTCCAGGTTTTAAATGATAGTCCAAACATTCATCCATTTAATGATATTAATTGAAATTCAACAATCATCATGACTTTAAAAAATTCATACTCTACACTTTTACACTCCTGAAAATATCACATTAGAGAAATTAGAAAATTCTCAGAAGAATTTCAATGGATTTCTTGAAAATTTACTTTCTGGTAAGTATGGATTATGGAATTGAGAAGTAAATAGTTTTATCTTCTGAGAAACTATAATTTGTGAACGAACAAATCATGTATAGAATAATAGGTCTCAGATTTTGGCGTGAAGTTTACTCATCCATTTGGTTAAATAGAGTTTTGGTATTATAGCTGATTTTGATGATAGAAGTCTACCTAAAATTTGTGTGTATAACATCGCTCAGTAGAACGATGAAAGCTTCACAACCAATCCATCCAGCTCAGAGAAACAAACTCCATCAAAACCATCGACCTGAGCTGCAAATCACCATCTCATATAAGCTGTTGACAGCTGCTGATGAAAACACGAAACCTAATTTCTAACCTTCATCATCAACTGTAAATCATAATTGTAAATTCTGACACAAGTTTATAACCCTAATTTGATCCTAGTTATTAGGTGGACACTCTCAGGATCACTCTGGCGTTTCTCAAAGGTCGTCCATAAATTATTGTCTCACCGAGCATCATAATAATCTATGTGTACTTTGATTATAATTTATAGCAAGTCCGGAGTTAAAGGCTGAAAATAAAAAAAACCGTGATGCCCTCAGTAAATATTTCAATGAGTTAAGTAAGTTTTCTACAAATAATACCAGTGAAACGTCTTTATTGTTTAAAGTCACTAGTTGGCATAACGGTCAATTGTTGTCTGTAGTCAGCATTCGATTTTTCAACGAGTCGATGGAATCAGTATGCGATTCTTAAATGTTCGAACGAAATAGTATCATCAGATTATAAGCAAAAATGGATAATGACTATCAATTGAATCCAGTTTGATGCAGGTTTCATTATATTTGGGGCTCTTTGGCTGAATGTATCCGCATCTCGTTGATGATGTTCACTCTCGGACTCGGACCCAACACCTAACTCTTCAAATATTATCACGTTTTTTGTTCTTGAAAGTAATTTGAAACTTTTACTTAAATATATCTCATATAAACATTCAATCACTGAGTTTCTCTTATCATTATATTTCAGGAATTAATTAACTTAATACTTTATAAACTCATAGTTCGAGTCTGTTATATTTTGGGAAGAATTTTTGATCATTTTTTTCAAAATGATTTTATAGATGATCAAAATAAAATATTGAGTAATATGGAAATTAAAAGAATAGATGTCCTTGAATGTAAGTCAATCCTATAATCTGATATTAATTGACTAATCTATGAAGTACTTTCATCGAAAGAAAGAATACGAATGTACGAAAGTATACTACAAGAAGAATGTAAGTACATTTTCATTAGTGATTCTATTACGTAATGTGGAAAAGAACTTGTAATTGTATTTCTTCTATTTTTGAACCATTGCGAATAACATGGATGTTTTTCTTTTATTTCAGTAAACTCAATTTAACAACCGAAAAGTGTAAGTGATCACCATGTTAATGTTTTCCATTCAGTGTAATCACCACCAATTGTTGTCTGTTCAGTGTACACGTTGTGTTGTTTTTGTTCTTGGAATAAAACGTAAAGAGAATGAATGAATGTATTTAGGTACATAAATCATGAGTTTAATGGATGTATCTATTGTATTCTGGAACTACCAGATATCATATTTACAGGGAAGTGATTGTACGGTTGAAATATATGAATTATAAAGTAACAATGTATAGGAGTGGAGAGAGGATAGTGGTCAAAGGAAATAAACTACCTAAACAGTATAAATATAATATATCTTCGGAAAGAAATACTAATGTAGAAGATCAAAGATGAAATCGGTTGGAATGTTCTGACAAAAATAACGATAATAACAGTAACAAAAATGGCAAATGGTTTGCAATATATATTAATTACGACAATTCTCGTGAAAGACATTTAATCATGGTTAAGTACATTTGTATTAGGCCTCCTCATGAAATTTTCAATGATATAGGCTGTGGTCACATTTTCTGAGGAAGGATTCCAAATAGGACCCACTGGAAATAAGGAGATGTGTGACTTTACCTAGATGTTAGCTCTTTTATGTGACTCAATTATATAAATATTGTGCACGGTAACATTTCTCTTAGAAATCAATAATCTTCATTTATACCTAAAGTTTTCAGATTGTTCAAAGTTAGCTTATTGTATACTGTCATTTCTTGAATAGAAACAAGGTATTTAGGCAATAATATTGGATGCTAAATTCACTTGAATATTCCCACTGATGTTTAGGATTGCAATTGATCAGTTTGTTACTAGCATATATGGTTACTGTGCATATTGCTCCGATATTGCCTTACTTCACAGCATAATGAGGAAAGATGGATAGTGAGAAGCAGCGGGTTCCAGTTGGATGCGCGTTTCATCCTATTTGGGACTGCCCAGATGGATATACCTGCATCTCATAGTACGGTATCTGGGTTTGAGTCCCAGACTGAACATCAACTCTGAGATGCAGGTACATCCAGTTGATGAGTCGCAAATAGGACGAAACTGGATTCCACTTCTCGTCACTATCCATCTTTGCTTATATTTTTGGATGCTGTTTCGGCTTTGCTATAGTACGCAATATTACCTATGAGTATGTATCACTGATATAAACCAGTTCAGATAGTACATATATTGATGTAAACAATGCATTAAATTACCTAATCGAATAAATAAATGTGTAAGTGAATGCACCAACTTAAAATGAGATAAAAACATGTTCACTTAATAAACCATCAAATCATATCTTACAAGTACAAATGTTTGTGAAGTGAAAAACGTAAAGATTCCTTCACAGTTATTCTTGAAAAGGTACGACAACGTTCATTTAACCATCACTAACCTGGACTCTGGTGTCGGTATGTAATGGTGCAAGTCGCCAAACCATACTCTCATTGAGAGATGAAATAAATAAAATAGATTGAAGTAATATATCAGTGATGATAGTCAGGAAAATTACACGTTGAGAATATGCTTTGAAATGGTGGAGTGTAGACGTTTGCATGGAGGATTACTGAAATTCGAAATCTAGAGGAAGATAAAGAGTTGAGGATTGGGAGTAATGTCAAAATCTTCACACATCCAAGTAGTGATAGTGGTTAACGCGCCGGTCGAAATCATGTAGGCTGCACCTACTGATAGGATCGGAACAAAATTCTGTGATTTCATGGACTCATACTAACACCTGATTAGGCTGTCCGTTGGGTTGAGAGGAGCCAGTCGAAACAGGGGGAGAATAGTTATAAATAACACATGTTCCAACCACCTTAGTCGATCACAAATTACAGCTTTATTACTCAGTCTCCCGTTGAGCTTCTTTCCTCGGCTTTGTCGGCATTTACTAGGTCAACTAGTGTATCACTTGTAATAATAGCAATTCATGAAAAATAAGAGGATGAAGTTGTCACTCCTAAGGCAATATTTATAAATGAAATAAATAAGAACATTGAATAGTGTCCATCTCTGACGAACATCACATGACAATTGTGATGACAACTGATTATAGTCTATGACCCAAACAAACATTCACTATTAAAGATTATTAGCAAGATTTCATTACCGCTTTGGTAAGCATCTAACTCAAAAACATTACCACGAGAAATTTTGGTAAACATGGACGAATGACGTCTGTTGGTCCAGAAACAGAACTATGGTCGGATAATTACATTCAAAAGCCTGATGAATAGTGAACAATTAGTTAATACATTCACATCCAGGTCTGAAACCAATCTAAGCTCTCAGGATTTCCTATTATCAAAACCAAAATTTAATCATCTCGCAGATACAGAGGTTTGTTTTTTTAGTTCCTGTACTAGTCAAACTGATTCTTCTGTGTTAGTTATGAGAGGACGACAAACCTGTGATGTAAAGTGTCACGGTCAGCTACTTCTGAAACTGTATCACCACCAAGGTTATTACAGACGAGCTTACTGCTCTCTTTCACTCTTGACGAGTCAGATAATTCAGACTTACTGAGAGTTGAAAAGTCTATGTGCATTCTCGATCCAGATTGTTTGGTTTTAACAGGCAATCTGAGGATAGGTGGAGCTCAGTCCGATCTTTCCTCCAGATCTTTTAGTCATCAGTCCGAGAGTTATTAATATTTTATTCATCTTCCAAGATTACTTGGAGTCTCTGGGACTTCTCACCGTTCTCGAGACCTATGGTGACGGGTTTATGATATCTATCAACTCAGTAGGTCCCACAAGTTCATCTGATCTTTTCTGAATTTCTCATTTACGTTAGTGGTAGGTGTCACTGATGTATTTTTGGTTGTTTACAAGTGGTTAAAAAAAATCTTTACGACTAGCTGTTTCTCAATGAAGCTTAAATTGTTCTACTTTGTGTCAAGTTTAGAATTCTAGTTAGTGAAACTCAGTAAATAATATGATTATCCAGATAAGATAATAAAACTTACCGATAGTGTTTTCAACTATCCGTGTTCAGTATGCAATGAGCGAAAACATTTCAATGTACATTAATTAGTCATTCATCTGACCATCAAAGACTTGATAGTATAGCAAGTGCTAATATTAATATCGGAAGATGAACGTTCTACTTTTCATGCTGCATTCCATGAAACGTTATTCACAAACATTATATCTTAAGTGGACAAATGATAAAAGACTCCACTTAACATGATGTTGATAAGGTAACTAAATTCATACTAATAAGCAACAAGTAACTTCAAATGTTAAAAATTCAATGCTCTGGTTGTCAGAAGGGGCATCAGGCACGTCACTACCGAAGGAACTCAGCTTTCAACATGAGACGTCATAACTCTTCCAAACGAAGACCTTCTAACTACCAGGACAGAGTTGAAATGGTTGGAACTATTTTTGCTGGCTTCTTGAGAGTTGAATTTTCAAGGAGTTGGGTCGTAACCGCATGCTTACTCTCCTCCTTTATCCGGGCTTAGTACCGGCCCCTGAGCGGCTTCAGGTGGAGTTAAAATGCAAATCGTTTTGTACAATGTACGTCAGCCTTAAAATAAATCGAGCTGTTTAGTAATTTGAATGTAAAATAGAATTCAATTGCCATATGGTAAACATAATGAAATATTGTTTTTTGTAGAGTGCACTGTCGACAGTTTTTCCTTATAGGAAACCAGAAGAATGCATGAATCAATACCCAAACAAAATATTGTTCTCAAACTGTTTTATTAAATAATTTGTTAACGCTTTTGTTAACTGAAAAATTAAAAACTGTCATTGTTCATTTACTTCGAGTGTTTTTTCGTCAAATTAACATTGTGTATGTTTGACAGATTTTGCAACTGTTCAAATTATTAGCAAAGATGTATAGTTGCTGGCAGTGGAATCCAGTTTGATGCACGTTTCGTTGTGTTTGTGACTTGTCTTCTGGATGTATCTGAATCTCAGAGTTGATGTTCATGTGTAACTCGAACCCACTACCTTTCGCTTCAAACGCCATCGCGTTATCAATTAGGTCAATCAGTCCTAATAGTCATTTGCTTGTGCAATAGATTTCTTTTCATCTGTTTTATTCTGTAGTCATAAAATCGCCTATATTTTTGTGGTAAACGCTGATGATTAGTAAAATATTTTCTAATGATAATAAATTATCAAACACGATAATTCATTCAACCGGGTTCATTGTGAGATGTTAACTTGTAGTGTTTGGTATTTGATATAATCCTTAAACTCCGTAAACCATTCGCCGTGATAGCCATTACTAGATAATGTTCTCAACAGTAAATAAATCAGATGACGATCGTGTTTATAATAGTACTACGTACAGATCATAGAAACCACAGACACTTGTATCAATAACGAAAAGCTTTTGCCCTAAAGCAAGCGAGTGAGTCAGCGTGCGAGTGAAATGAACGAATCAGTGAACAGCAGTAATATATATATAGGGAAATGAACGAATCACTGAATCAATGAAGCGACTAATATTAAAGCTAGCAGAATATGTGCGTAGGCTATAGGCAATGCTTAAGCACGGCAATAATAAACCAAATGAAATGTGAACAAACCTAAATGTACGTGAGCTGCTGCAAACTCATTGTAGTCAAAGATGGATAGTAGTGCAATTTCGTGGATTGGTTGTGGCCAGACATGCACACTGCTGTGGTGTCCTATACTATCACGGAACGGCCATCCAGTGCTTCCAGATTTCCCATTGTGTTCTAGTTTTAGTTCACTTATGAACTCAACTATTAGATTTCTACAATCTCCACAAAACCCTTCTTCCGAAAATAATAATTACTAAACATATATAAGAATAAGAACAACATATATAAGCGAATAATACTGTTTCTAGTTAGATCCTTTTTAGGCTCTCTTATAATATACATTATTATTTATATGCATATACGAAATCATTAATCCAATCAACGATATACATTTCTTGAGATTTGAATCCATTCATTATAGGAGAAAGCTAGTTGCATATTTCGCAAATAGACCTAGCGAGATATGGTCAGTCGATTCTGTCTACAAAGAACTAGAGCTTATATATAATATGTTGACTGAAATGAGTTATCCACAAGGTTTCTCGAAAAAAAACACTTGCATGTATTAAACAAGAAAGTAGAGTTATCAACAGCTAGTAATAAACCTCTCTTCTTGAAGCTGCGATTCGACTGAGGTATTGTTGGCGACGTACTACAAGAAAGACTGACTGTAGCATTTAGGAGAATGTTCAGTGCAGCTAAAATCTGTCTATAACACTCGACTTGTTAGCCAATGGTGATTTCACATGTCTTTGTATTCATAAGAAATTTTTAGCACCTTCATCTTTCCCTTGGCTTTAATAAATGATTTCCTTTATTATTTTTATTTTTCATATGCTTTGTGAGTTTGTTTCTCTTCGCTCCCTCACACCTATATATTCTCTTCCCAAATATGCGCTTCATTGTCCAATTATCAATACACTTCTTGTAATTTTGTTGAATTTTATTTCAGTGTCTATATTGTTTTAATCATTGATCTAATTCTCATTATGAAACGTGGATACAAGCCTTTATTAATCTTACCTCAACTAGTATACTTATCATCACACTATCAATTGGTACTCTTTAATTAATATGTTTATCAAAGTAAAATTAGATTTGTATGTTGAATTAATTGTCATAGAACGGAGAGGGAATCCCCACAGCTGATTAGACGGATGTAAGTTGTTGATGAAGGCCAGAAATGTTCCTCATTCATCAATTTTAAAGTCATAGAAATTTACTGGTCTGTGGTTCAAAGAAATGTGCACCACAGTCGTTAGTGTAATTCCCTTCGATCAACATCATTCTTATGTTGTCGAAGAATTAGCTGACAAAATTCTGTGATCATGAGAAACTAATCATTGAGTGATAATGAGTACACTTTCATAAATGATAAGCAGTGAAAATTTTATGCCCTGCAGTTTAAGTGATACTAAGTCGTACAAACTGGAACTAATGAGAATTTAGTTGAATGCTTGACGAAGTTATTATAATCTTTCTCTGCGGGTAATAGGCTGTATTATTTGGATATGATTTTCGGTACATATGCATCATATCCGTTTCATAGTAGGTGAGAAATATCTACACAATTTTCCTGTAGTGCTCATTCTTTACATCGAATACGCAAACATCTGCAATATGCACTACACCAAATGTCACTCAGAAAACGTAATACATTCAGCTGTACAATTACAGCTGCCCTCAAGCTCATCCGTACTATTTATATCTATCGGCATACGAAGCATACAGAAGAGTTGTAGTTCACATACCAATAATAGGTTTTCATTATTCATGAAACATTGCTATTAACAAATCTAGTAGAATATTTGAGGCAGAACAATATTAATTCATTATATTTCATGGTTTCCCATCAGCTGCCTACAACCATATATGAATTGAGAGGTGATATTGGGGTTTAATATAATGTGCGTATATATATATATATATATATATATATAAATTCTAGATAACCCTCAACAACAGGTTCGAAGTCTTACAAAATCTACTCAAAAAGAAGTAAACCACTATGGGAAATGACTGGAAAGAGATCAAATAAGCAGGAGCTTCGATGTGTCAGAAGGTGATTAGTCACAAGGAGCATCATTTTAAGGAATGAATCTCTCACTTATAAGTTACTTTATGAAAAAGCTGCACAGTTTTATACAGATGCTAATAAATTGGTGAACTCGAATGTTTTATGTATGAAATATTAAAAAAAGTTTTGCGTTGTCATCATAAAACTGCAAAATTAAGATAATGATTTCGTCTGACTTAATAATTAGATAACATTTCCTATTTCTGTGAAATAAACCTAACTGTATATTTCCAAACATATTAACTGATTAACATTATTACAGACACAAAGATGTTTTCTTTTCAAAATTGTATACTGGTCAACTACATAGATTGGACAGTGTATGTTTGAAAATAAATCTTACGTTGATGAGTTCGCGAAATTACGCAACAAATACTTATTTCACAATGAACCAGTGGCTGATCCGGTATAGCTGAGAGTGGAGATAGTCCGGTCTAACTCTAAATGCTGGTACAAATATACAGACACTACTCATTGTCTTCTCCTAGAGGGACCGCCGTTTTGAAAACTAGAGTTCGAAAAGCGAATGTACGACGCTTTAACCCGGTTAGGTCATGGCTGGTTAGGTACGGAAGATTCTTTTTGGAGAAGTTGGAACACCCTGATTCCCAACTATTGATGCTCATAGGCTGCAGTATCCTAAGGAAACAAATGGCGTATAAACCCATTGTTGGTCACCGGCTGCCATGGGACTGTATCTCCTGATATTGCTCTGCTACCTGTTAGAATGCAGTAATGGAAATACTAAAATCAAAAACAGTTTTTTTCTTTTTCCTTAAACATTCTATTAGTGTTCAAGTTGAATGTTCGCTATTACGATTACTCGTAATTTACTAGTATTTGATCACAGATGCCTTGAAAATATCGCTCGCATCTACTGGGATCGCCGGGTAAGTAATAGTAGGTTAGACACAGAGTATTAGGAGTTGATGATGGTAAACCAGTTGATGAGGTCATGAATCTTCATCGACTAAGATGGTTAGGCCACGTGTTACGTGTGCCTGAACACCGATTACAACGACGCGCTATACTGACTAGTATTGGTGATGGTTGGAATAGAGTAAGGGACGGCCAAACCAAAACGTGGCATCAGAGATTGAAGTCACTAGCTTCTAGTCTGAGTCATGTTGGCAGATGCAGATTACCTGGTTGAGGTCCGCGTGACTATCGTAACCAATGGTCGGGGACTCTAGGTGACATGGCTGAGAATCGATTACAATGGCGTAGGTTTACACACTCTTTATCTTCCCTTAAATCTTGAGATTAAAATTGCTTCATAACTTTCTTCCTTCCTATACTATATCCTTATATACAACCTATCTTTTATATATTATCACCACTAAATTAACTTTTTCTATGAATCCTGTGTTCAGCTTGTTGTGCTAACAATGTATGACAACTTGGACCGATGCATAAATGTAGCTGAATGACTGACTGATTATGATTATGAATCTGTGTTATATACTCGACCGATCGTTACTAGTCTACCCAGTTTTCTTTGAATGACATGTATAGTATTTATCTTGTCATCGTAACTGCCGACTTCAGTTCCATTTCGATGTGATTTAATTCCACGCTTTATCTCAATATCTATCCTCAGCCGAGTGTAATAGTGTGGCGGTTGAATAGAATTGATCGCCTTCATCCGAAAGTTAAAATCTTGTATCAAAAGCTGACGGAATAGTCTGACGGAAGATAAGGACAAATAAAATTCAAATATAACAATGCTACTTAGATTTGAAGCAATCAGATTATAAAATGGCATAATTTAGAGCCAATTAACAAAGTAATACAGGCAAATGATACATCTAGGTTTCAACTGTCTCATGGCGTCATCGTGGATGCAAAATGCTGACGACTCCCACACTAGAACAAAACGGCCATCCAGCATTTTCAAAAATTCCATGCAGGTCTAGATACAATTGACTCACGAATTCAATCACAAAATATGTCAAATCTAAGAGAGCCCTCTTCTCATGGCAAAACATTCCTTCATTATTACATGAGCAGTAAACCAAAACACAATTTGATCAAAAACATGACCAATCAAAATTTCATTCTTTTGCACCAAATACCAAATAAACAGTACTATTCAGTAGGACAATACACACAACATAAAACAAAAATCATAATATAAACAGTAACAAACGTACATGCACAAGCACTATCAACATCGATTCAGATCAGTCAGTCAGAACACCTGATGGAAACCAACTCTTCCTAACTCACTCACTCATAACCTCACCACTCATCATCATACATGTATGTTTCAGACTGTTGCCTAAATCCAACGCCTTAGACCACTCGACCACATGGGATAAGAAAAGAACAAACAGATGCACTCATATAACAACAGTCAAGATTGATGAGCATATAATTAATACAGTCAAAATGTGTCCTAACTACAAGGTCACTGCCTCAATTTAATGGAAGACGGTTGCACAACTTCGTGAATTGGTTGTGGATAGACAATAACACCGTTTCATGCCGACTGAGTGGTCTAGATGTTAAGCGTTCATGCACGAAACCGATAGGTCCTGGGTTCGAGTCACGCGAGGCGAGATGGTGGACGCGCACTGTTGAGTTAGTCCGTCAATAGGACAAAACGGCCGTCAAGTGATTCCAGGTGTCCCATGATGGCCTAACTTCATTTGAATCACGATCTAAACTATTGAAATTCACCCCAATATTATTTGATATGTAGATTCACTCTTGATCATGTAAGTTGTAAAATCAAACATTTCATAGTAAACAAGTAATGTTTACATAGTTTCAGGTCATTCAATCTTCAAGTCAAGGAAATAAATTATTCATTGGATAGATATTTACCATCAATAGATTTGTGATAAATTATTGATGACCTGTAGTGCCGTGCTTCGCTAATCGTTCACCTCGATAACTGTCATAATAATAATCTTAACGGTGCATAAAATCACAAGGCAAAGAGAAGCGGCAGCTACAGTTTTATTGACAAATGACGCAGGCCAGAAAGTTGTAAGCACATGAGTAAATATCAGCGAGCGAAGTAGAAATGATACACATTGGAGATGGCGGGTATGTCAACTCGCTTTAAACAAGCGTTATTCAGTATTTATAGTCAGACAAGAATAAGTTACAGACATGCGATGAATAGGATAAGAAGTGTACACACACCTACGCTCATATAAAAATGGTCAGGGTTAATAAGTGAATGAATAACACGGTGAAAACATGACTCATGATGGATAGATGAATTGACTTGTCCAGAAGTTAGAATAAGGCATATGGGCTCCACACAACAACCAATACTACAGACCGATACTGAGATTCAAAGTAACACTATTTGTGTAATGGTATCGCACATTGAAGCAATAATCTTTTAATAATGAGTATTAATAAAATAAGTGATTCATGACTGCACTCAACCGTCGTGGTTTCATAGAAATATCGTATAGAATTTAGTAAGCGATTCTTTATACTAAACTGATGTAAGCTCTTCAAATTTTACTTCACTATTGATTGCTCTATCAAATTAATTTATTGAAATACTCTCAGTCGGAAATAATTTACAATCTAAATTTCAGTTGGCAACTAGTTTTGTTTACAAGTGCATCTTGAATTTTAATCTGAATTACGGACTCAATTAATAAAGTATTTTCTTACTGTGTAAAATATATTTGCCTGACTATTTTGTATTTCCTTATTACTAATTATCATTGTTTCAGCTTGGACATTATCAGTAATAAATGAGTATATTATTCGTAAGTCACGATTTATCCGAGCAACTAGTATAGTAGTTCCCTAACTGGCAATGCCCCCAAATGTTCTGGTACGGCCGAGAGTGGGGATAGTCCGCTCTCCATCTCGAAATGCTCTCACATGGCCACGCGAATGTATAGCCTCTGTCAGGGAAGTCCTACTCACTACATTCCCGTGGCGGGGGTGTTGTTTACGAAATTGAGAGGACGAAAAGCGGATGTCTGGCGCTTCAACAGGGCTCGTGGACACGGAGGGTCCGCCTAGGGGAGTTGGAAAACCCTGATTCCAAACCAATGGTGCACATGGACTGGCTCCAGTATCCTGAAGAAACAAATGGCGTATGAACCTGTTGTTGGTCACTGGCTACCATGGGACTGCATCTCCTCACGATGCTCCACTGCCTTGTGGATCAGACCTTTAGGTCAAAGGCTCGGGGTGTGGCCTCCTAAGAAAACCGCCTGCTTCAGTTTGGGCACCCGGGCAGTATCGTATCCCACACACAAATGAAATGAAATGACGCATTCCACTGACTACACTATTCTCGCTCCTAATAGAAGAAAGACAATTTACATTATTATTATTATTATTATTATTGCCATTATTATTATTATTATTTACTACGTCGCTTTTTCACTCCCTTTATTCCCAAATTGTGTATCCTTCCTTTCCAACTTATGCAGTAACTCGCCCATGGTGGAAACTCTGTCCTATCTAAACGATCTCTAGTTATTGTCTGGTCGAAAGTGAATGCTTCCACCGACTACGAATACTGAAGCAGTCTTTCTGAAACCACGTAAACCGTTCAAGCTGGCTTCCTTCAACGTTCGCACACTAATGCAGATCGGACAACTGATGGGGCTGGCTATGTCTTTAGAAAGTCTTAATGTTGATGTTTGTTGTCTATCCGAGACCCGTATTCAAGACTCTAGTGAAGTACTACAAATTCGCTCTCCATCTGTCGCTTCGAAAAGCTTGTTTCACGTACATTTATCCGGGAACCCTGTGGCATCTTTGTCTGGTCTTGCTGGCGTTGGTGTCGGATCAAGCACTAGAGCTGAGGCAGCAGTAATCGATTGGATCCCCATTAACAGCCGGTTATGTGCTGTTAGATTAGAAAGTTCCATCAAAGTGAGAAGAAATTGGCGTGAGAAACGGTGTATTTTCGTCATCTCCGCCTATGCCTCGACAGATTGCGGCCCGGATGCAATCAAGGATGAGTTCTACCACCAGTTAACTGTTCTTCTCCAGAAAGCGCGTTCGACAGATATTGTAGTATTAGCCGGAGACTTGAATGCTCAGGTCGAGCGTCTAGGCACAGAAGAGGGTCGTTTAGGTGGCCGATGGGGACTTGTTGGTCGCAGGACAGATAACGGGGACCGTTTGCTGCAACTGTGCACAGACCACAACCTGTTTCTAGCCAGCACTAACTTCCGGCACAGTAATCGCCGGTGTGCCACCTGAAGTCTTCCCTCTGCATCTCAAGCCTGGACTCAGATTGATCATATCGCGATCAGTTACCGCTGGCGTGGTTGTGTACAAGACTGCCGCTCCTTTTGGAGTACCTATCTGGAGTCTGATCATGCCCTGGTCTGCGCCAATCTCACATTACTTTTCAGTGGCCGAAGGAATGACCAGCACCAAAGGATCGATGTTAGTAAACTGGCTGCAACTTCTGTTGCAAGTAAGTACCGAGGGGAGTTAGCTTCTAGGCTAGCTACCATCTTACCGAAAAGTATAGATGAGCATTGGTTGCATCTTCACGACGCCATGAAAATGGCGAGTAAACCCGCTTGCGGCTTCGCGAAATGTCCCGCTTATTATAAGCACTGGGTTTCTTCTGGCTCCTTACAAATGATGGTAGCCCGTCCGTCTACTCTGAGTGACCGTGAGTTTGACCACAAACGAAGGCTGTTACGTGGTGAAATCGGGCAAAGCTTGCGTAAGGACCGAGAAGCCTGGTGATCGGAGTGTGCTAATGAGATGGAAGCAGCAGCTGCATCTGGTAACTGCCGGAAGCTCTTCCAACTCATCCGAGCCACTGGCAGCAAGAAGTCTGGTGTGTGTGAAACAATCTGCGAGGATGATGGGATGCCAATCACTAACCTCTCTCGACGTCTTGGACGATGGGCGGAATTTTTCGAAGGGCAGTTCAACTGGCCTGCTGCTCTGACAACATCGATCAGACTGTCCTGCCCCCCATGGACGGTGACAACTGATCCACCAAACGAGGCGGAAGTCCGCAAGCAACTCCAACTCTCGAAGCGCTACAAATCACTTGGCCCAGATGACTTACCTCCAGCTCTTTTTAAAGATGGTGGCGACTTTCTGGCTAAGGAATTGACTATGTTGTTTAAAAATGTTTGGGAGGAAGAAAGTGTTCCAACATCATGGAATGGGTCGATAGTCGTCCCTATTTTTAAAAAGGGTTCATGTTGTTCCTGTAACAACTATCGGGGGATAATTCTACTTCCGATTGCGTCCGAACTATTGGCTTCTGTCATTCTTCGTAGTTTGTTTAAAACCCGAGAACGATTGACTCGCGAGGAGCAGGCTGGTTTTCGTTCTGGTCGAGGATGCAGTGATCATATCTTCAACCTCCGCCAAATGTTAGAACACCGTCATACTTATCGCAGGCCAACAATAGTAGTGTTTTTTGATATCAGGGCTGTCTTCGATTCGTTGGACAGGACTGTTCTCTGGGATTGTCTATTGAAGAAGGGTGTGCCTGAGAAGTTCATTAACATCTTAAAGGCCCTGTATACGAACACCTCAGGCAGAGTGAGGGCATACAACCACCTCTCTCCCTTGTTCCATTCAAGCAGTGAGGTTAGGCAGGGTTGCCCGATCTCACCATTCCTCTTCAACTTTGTCATCGACGACATCCTGGAAACAGCTCTGATGGATGTAAGGAATGGCGGTGTGATCTGCTGCCTCGAGAACGACTTCTCGACCTCGAGTATGCGGATGATATTGTCTTACTGTGCGATAATGCCCAAGCCATGCAATCAGCACTTAATCAGTTGACAATCAGTGTCCGCAGGTACGGCATGTGCTTTGCACCCTCCAAGTGCAAAGTACTCCTACAAGACTGGCAGGATTCTCATCCTGTACTCACCCTAGATGGTGAGCAGATTGAAGTGGTTAAGAAGTTCGTGTATCTAGGTAGCTACACAAGTGCTAATGGTGGCGTGAGTGATGAGATCGATGCATGTACAATGAAAGCCAGAGCGGCTTATGCCAATCTGGGCCATCTTTGGCGCCTTCGTGATGTTAGTCTGGCTGTAAAAGGTCAGATCTACAACGCATCGGTGAGAGCAGTCTTGCTCTATGCTTGTGAAACCTGGCCTCTCCGAGTTGAGGATGTCAGACAACTCTCTGTGTTCGATCATCGTTGTCTCCGAAGGATTGCTAACATCCAGTGGCAACACCATGTTAGTAATGCAGAGGTTCGGCATCGTGTGTTCGGGCGCAGAGACGAAAATTCAATTGGTGTCACCATCTTAAAACACCGACTTCGGTGGCTTGGACATGTTCTACGAATGTCGTCCCAGAGACTTCCACGTCGTGCATTATTTGCCGACCCTGGGACTGGTTGGAAAAAGCGGAGAGGAGGTCAGTGAATGACATGGTGTCGTGGCATGAAAGAAAGCTGCGAAGGGCTAGCTTCTGTTGGTCCTTCACGACTCTCTGGCTGGGGTCCGAGAGATGGTGCAACACAGTGGCTAGAGACGTTATCAGATATGGCTGAGAGTAGAAGCCAATGGCGATCCTGCTGTAACCTTCTTTTACTTTCTTCATAAAGAGTGGTTCTAACTTTCTTAACTGAAAGAGTCTTCTGGTTGTACATTTTAGTCCGCCTTATCTTTTCATCCCTTCTCTTCCTACTTTCATTATTTTGTGTGGCGCATATGTATATGTTGCCCTTTCGTACCAATATGTATGTGTTTAAATAAATAAATAAATAAAATGCTGCAGCGGAGCGGAAAAGATGAATGCTGAAGAACCAACCATGTCAAAAAATGGAATCAGATATGAAAATGATGAATAGCGACTTGAAACGACTGGGAAATACTACCCAGAACAGGGTTATATGGAGAGTGATGGTGGTCGGCCTGTGCTTATACACAAGAACCAACAGGCGTAAGTCATTAATTAAGTATACTAGTTCTGATTAACATAAATTACGAAAAAAATATTACCAAAAAGAAGTGAAACTTATATCAACAGACATGACATTTCATTTCATTGGCATTCATCACACATTTTTCTATTGAGTATTTCATCACTTAGTCTTTCATTAACTGTTAGCAAGTGGAATTCGATCGGTATTATTTGCTTGAATTTTCCCATCGATGATTGTAATTTTTCAATTTTTACTTGAAGATTATAATCTGTGAAGTTCAACCGTTGACGGAAAACTATAGAAGGGAGTGATGGGATTATATGATTTCGCAAATAAATAGTACGTATCTTATTCAAAGTTAAAATAGAAGATGAGTACATAGCATATTCCATTGCAATGAGATTTTAGTAGTTAACTATGTAGTTAAATGAGTTGATCAGAAAGTACTTAACAAAGAAGATCATAAATAATGAATTCTAATAAAAAAACACTGAGTTGGAAGAAATTGTGGGGAGAAAAACTTTTTAAGAAGAGATGAGAAAATAGACGATCCCAAATAAGCATGTATGAACAGCAATTCGAATCTAATCAAATCTTGACTTTATTTGGAAGGTTAATTTGAGTGAAAATTTAGAATAAGTTTAGTAAATTGAGTCCAATACTTCCAGGTTTTTCATGAAGGTCTAACATCCATCAGTTCATGATCATAATCGAAAATAGTAGAAAGTTTTACTAACTCATAGATAATTATCCAAGAAGCAACTATTTAAAAACATATGTTACAAACATAGGAATAAACTGTTATATTTATGGCTTGTGTGCCCTGTTAATATATATGACGTGACGATGCCGCCAATTAGAATTAGAAAAAATTACGTAACATAAATAAATATAATCTTGGTTAACACTTTGTTACCATGTGAACATGGATCATCACTAAACGAATAATCAATATGTTGATTAAATGATTTATTTGGACAATTTAAATGACAACAATCAACTAGATTATTTATGAATGATTCTGTATATAACGATGAATGACAAGGTGTAATAATCATAATGATAATGAAAACTAATCTAATTGAACTTGTAGTAATAAAGGATATTCAATGTTGATTAGGTAGATCCATTTCATATTATCTTTTGTTTGTATGTATAAAATTTCTTCAAATGATAAGTTTAAACATAAAATGAACAAATCAAACTGAATAGATTACTCTGTTTGTCAAATAAATTTATTCTAACATTCATTCACATTGAATTGGTCAAACATCTACAACTAATTGATGTAACATTCCGTTTTAACAGAGATCATGAATTGATCAGTACGCCAGTCTCGAATTCAGAACCTTCGGTCTCGGACAAGAACTCTTGATTCGTTTTATTTTCGCTTATATCTTTCGAAAAACTTAAATGATTGACTCAGTTTACTTGCCAATAACAACCTTCTCTGGAAGAACTCTATCCAATATCAAACTGAAACTGTGATATCTTTTCAAAACTAACGATTATTCTAACATAGTTATTGATCGAAATTATTTTTTTTGAGCATTTATTTACAATAGTTCCTTTTCTGTTATTGGTATTATTGACACCTTGTGTACTGATTTCAAATTCATTTGAGAAAAACCTTGGATACCATGTTATACATAAATAAGAGAATGAACTTTAAAGATACTGAAGTACTTCATTTAACACGCTAATTGCACGTTTTTCATTTGTACACAACTGATCGATTTGAGTTAAATAAATCAGTATTAATAATTGATCAAACGTCTGTTAAAGTAAGTAGTTATTGAGATCACTTGAGAAATGAACAAAAAACTAAAATCAATAAGACATCAGATTCATTCTAACTTGTAAAACAATGAATAGAGAGGTTAATTCAGTAAAAGCTATAGCGTTAACTTATTCACATCATGAAGGGTTTAATAAAAATCAAAGTGTTTTCTTTTTGATCAAGAAGCATTTCCACTAATCAATATTCTTTTGCTTAGTCAATGATTACTGTGAACATTTAAAATATCATATTCATACATCTAACTTTTGGTTGAAGTTCAAGGAGTCACAATGCAACCACCTTATCAGAAGACTATTGATTCAAGATGGAATAGGTTTTATTTCTAACTACATTTTATTGGTTATTCGTGATACATATAGTTATCAATTTACCTAGAACCTAGACAATGAAATATTCTCATAGACTGAAGTCTAATTCAGGATGAAAAGCTGTGTGTGAATACCACACATATATTGATCGAAGAAAATGTTACCACTCATCTTAGTGATCTTCACTTGAAACAAACAATCTAATGGTTCCAAGTATGGTCCACTCAAACGTGATGAAAGTGGTTTCATAGTTCCTCAAAACAAGTATTGATCCTTCATCATGATTACAATATACAAGTATACTTAACTAAAGACAATGCAATAGAATAATAATTAAGTTATGCTTTCTATTAAGCTGAGTAAGCTTTGGATTAAAAATTTGTAATTTCTTATATTCTTTTAATGTTACTCATTACTGACTCTGAAGGCCTTCAACAAACTTCCCAGAATACAATCAATACTCATTTCTTCCAGTGAGTTCACTCTCATTCAATATTCCAATCAATGTTGAGTGACCCTTTGTTGATCCTAAACATAGACAATTTATCTATTTTTTCAAAACGCGTAACGTGAATACCAAAGTGATCTGAAAATTTGATTTCTACCTGCTAAAGTGGTTGAGCTAACTGGTAGTACGCCTTTATAAGTTTTAAAAGCATTTACGGGGTTTAAATAGACTACGGATTACCAGGGTAGAAAATGGATTTGAACACAAAAAGAAGGCTGGAATGATCTAGCGGCCAGGGTTTTCTACAGACTTTATACGTCCCTGACAATTTCGGTATCATTTCTGGAAGATTATTTCATGATCAATCGTGTAGTTTGTTTACAAAACGCGCCATACTTAAAAGAACTGTAATTCTTTTGTCCACTGTTATTCATTATATAAGGTGAAAATCAGAAGTAGCTTAACCACAGGGCGACCCGATGGTAATCAGAAGTCACCAAGAGAACAATCGAATTTTATTGATTGGAAAATAGATAAACTTCTTCAGGATTAAGAATGACCATTTGTGCATTTTATTCGGTACACCAATACACTTCCTCGTTTGAGTACTTGCACCGTCAATATTTCATGTAGTTTAATTGATCTATTAAATTTTGTAGGGCATGTACAACAAATATATTGAGTCGTGGAGAATTATCTTTTGCTTTTTGTGCACTAAATTATGCAACCACGTACAAATTTGTATAAACGTTTACAATATTTTCCAAGTGTTAATTGATATGTTCTTGGGGGTTTGAGACCGCATTAGCCCAAAAAAGGCTCCAGGCGGGATATACAGTCTGTCGTATGTCCTGATGGTGTATTCGTAACATTCGGGTTGCATGATCTGCCAACAGTGATGAGACGGTGCATGATGTTCTAGGCATGCGAATCCATCCCGTTATTGTTCGTAAGTCAAAATGTATTTCATGTGTTAATAGTATTACTACATTTCAATGTCAAAAATAGTTAGGAAGTAAGTTAATTTAGTGGAAAAGAGTGAAGTACTTTCACTGTCAGGTAATCCTGGTAAATTGGTTACAGATCTGCGTTTCGTATCATTTACTCCCAATCTATTACATTCACATAATTCTTACACCATATAAAATATGAAAAACCAGTTGAATGTTTCTCAACTTGCATTTCAATTCATGACTATTTATCATCATTGTTCTTTCATATTCATTAAAAGAATCATTTCATTAGCAAACAAAAAACAAAAGAAGTAAAACCTTGAAACAACCGTTAGTATACATCAAATAATTGGTAAGTTATTTATTTGTATTCAATTCAACTGCTCCTGTGGGGCAAGTTAAATAGGCAGATGTTCTGTGTGAAGGTTGTACTTTCTGTGACTTTTCATCTAACATAAGGAGTCAAACATGTTATTTTTATGTTCTTCTAGTGTTCTAGTGACCAATTGTCAACCTTTGCCACTAATGAGATGAGATTGTCCCGTAATACTATTCTATCTGATATGATGTGTATGGGTCTTCAAACATTATGTCATCGATGAAAAGTAGAATGGATGACTTCGCTGCAGATGATAATTCACTCATATGAAGTGTAAAAAAGATGTGGATCAAGAGTTAGAATCCAAGCTAAGGTTTGGACTGAAGGATAACTGTCTGAGTAGTTTGGACAGGTGCTTTTGCCCAGTTGAAACCAAAACGAGATGATCGGTGAATGATGGTTTAGATATTGAAGTATGCGCAAGCACGCTTCTCCTTCTATTCAAGAACATTTGGGAGGAGGATTAAATGTCAACGTACTGGAATAAAGGATACCTCATTAAGATTCCAAAGAAAGTTGGTCTAAGTTGGTGTGAGAATTACAGAGGCATCATACTGTTGACGGTACTAGGGAAATGTTTAAGCGGTGTTGCTGGATCGGATGAAAAACGCAGTAGACGTCAAATTTCGAGATTGACCGGCTGGATTCCGTTAAGATTGGTCATGCACAGATCCTATTGCCACAACACGGATCATCGTGGAATAATCAGTTGAGTAGAATTCCTTGCTATACATCAACTTTAATGACTATGAGAAGGCGCTTGACAATGTGATCTGGAGAACATTATGGAAACTTGTTCGACACTATGGAGTTCTTTAGAAGATTGTCAACACTATTCAGAACACACACGAAGGGTTACAGCGCAAACTCGTGCATGGAGGACAGCCAGATTTCGACTTCTCAGATGACCCAGCTCTCCTATCTCATGCACAAGAGGTAATGCAGATGATGACAACTAATCTAGCAGCAGCCTCTGCATCAATAGGCCTCAACATACACAAAGGAAAAAGCAAGATTCTCAAATGCAACACGGAGAACTCTAACTTAGTCACACTTGGTGGGTAAACTCTGGAAGATGTGTAAATATTCACGTACCTGATTAGCTGCATCACTGATGAACAAGGAGGATCTGATGCAGATGCAAAGGCGAGGATTGGCAAAGCAAAGACCACATTTCTACAATTAAAGGACATACGGAACTCAAAACAACTGTCATTCATTTTGAAGGTGAGAATTTTTCAATACGAACATGAACACGGTTCAGTTGTACGAAGCTTAAACATGAACAACTACCACAACTATCATCAAAAAGGTACAAGTATTTTTAAACAGTTGTCTACGCACAGTACTCAACATTCACTGTACGAATTTCATCAGCAAGAGCTTATCGTGGTAGAGGAAAAACCATCTTCCAGCTGAAGAGGAAAATTAGGAAAAGACGTTGGAAGTTGATCGGACATACATTAAGGAAACCACAAAACTGCATCACGAGGCAGGCCGTTATTTGGAATGCGGAAGGGAAGCGAAAAAGTGGAAGGCCAAATAGCACATTACGCCAGAAAAAAGAAGCAGATATGAAAAAGATGAGTGTTAACAGGAAAGAGCTGGACAGTATCTCATAGGACGGGATCGGGTGGAAAATGCTGGTAAGCAGCCTGTGCTCCTCTACGAGGAGTAACAGGCGTGATCTATTCTCAAGTCTTTCCAGTAGTAATGGCTTACAGTGGTATTGAGTCTTACCGCACACCTGAGATAACTTCGAATATAGATATTCAACATTTATCACGTAGAGATGGTCAACAATGCGAAAGGCGACGAGACTCATTCAGTCTGATGGCATGACTTGACCTCATAGAAGTGATAATCCTGTTTAACTTGTCTTTACTCAGGTAAAATATATTGTTCTATCTTTGGCTCAGGTTTGCTCTGATGAGCTTTATTTTAACCTATGAACCATTGTTATACGATTTATCATTGTTGAGTTATTCCCTGTTTGTCACTTACTATCTCCCTTATTCACAGCCGCATTTGGCTTAATCCTCTATCAATGTTGTTTCCTATTTTATGACACGATGTGGTCTGTTTGTTTGGTACATAAAACCGATATATTTGAAATAAATGATTGATACCGCAGCGGCTGAGATTGATGTTCTGAACTTAACTGGCTGGACTAGGCGGGAAGCAGTACCGATATGTACTGCAGACTACTCGCAAGGGATTTCTGCATTACTTCTCCGATCTACAAGACAGTGCTTTCCAAATGACGACGTTTGCACGTTATGCACTGACAGGGAATCCAGGCAACAAGTAATTACACAGGGTATACAATGTTGAGACTGCCACATAAGATCTCATGATTTAAGTTATCAAATCATGACATATCTACAATTTAAGGTTTGGATTCATCATTATAACAGTACGTATAACGAAACTAGAAACTAATTCTACAAGATTACTCAGCAATATCTGTAGAATAAATTGTGATCAACGTCAATAGCGCTTGATTAAACTATATTTTTAAAAACATTATGATTGCAAAATCTTTGGATTCAGATCACAACCTAGAGTCATATAAAGTACACATGTTAAAGGTTTTCGATTGGCCTTGGTATATTTCATTAATTTTGGAGTTCCTTATATCTTTGAACAGGAAAGTTGTACTCAACTATTCGTAAATCATCAAAGGATTCCGTTCAAGTAATCTGTGAACAAAGAGTTGAATCTGGGAAGGAAATCATCAGAACGTCGATCAACTGATGAATAAGTGTTATTTGTGTCCAAAACGTTTATATCATTTTTATAAATAATGGCTGAACATGAACATGAACGACCTCACAAATTAGGTGTTATTAAACTGGTGTCCACTCAGAATAAGCTGCACTGATAGTAGTTGTAAAGAAGATCAACTATGTTTCCACTTATGTGTCAATTACTCAATCGAGATAAATGAAGCCCTAGAAACTATTCAGTATCCCAATAGGTTTATATCTTTGGATAGAGTAAATCATAAGCGAGTTCTTAGAACTGTAGTGACCGGCCTGTCTCGATAAGAACACGATTGGAATAACAGAAACAATTATTATTATTGTAACCAATTGTACCAGTGGTTGTTTTACTGTACTTGTTTAACCGTATCAGACTCACTTCTTGTTCCGCTATCCGCCTTGTTTGGTTCGAACTTTCTTACGCTCTGCCCATTTCGCCTGTACTCGTTGGCACGTCTCGGTATTATTTCGATACCACGAGATCGCCAATGAATATACTTGATCTGGACTAATTAAAGTTTTCTAGTTTGCGAGTTATCAAAGGAATCAAGTCGTTGCTGGGCGCGTAATCGAATTGTAGTGGTGATCATAGTTCGTCCACGACTCGACGCCTACTACAGAATTAATAATGGACCATAATTATGAATGTAATCCTATTGTATAAGTGTTCAGCAACTAGATTATTCATATTCATATCCCTCTTATTACAAGCTTTATTTTGACATACAGACTATTATTATATGGTATACTATTTTTAACTAATATGACTTTCTTAATTTCTGTCTTTCACAATCACAGCTACTGTTTGTCTTGGTCATTTATAAATGTTAATACCTGTTAAATGGTGTGATATGGTCTATTTGGCTTGTAAATAAACCATGTATATTTGAAATCATTGATTCTTACGGTGGAAACTGGTATTAGTATTCTGAACCTCATCCAGTCACCGATTTTAGTAAACACATCAACATTCGGCTATTCGATCTTTCACTTGTTCACTGACCATCGAATTGAAATCGATTTCGTGTTTGGCTATTCTAACAAAATCACCATATTCATTCGAAGAAAATATTTATTTCAATGTTTTACAACTAGAACGATAGAACCCGGTCAACAGTGAAAACAAGATGAACCTATAGTTGCTTTCTGCTCAGTGAACAGTTTGTGTACTCACATAATAAATCCGTAGCTGAAGAATTATACTTTGATATTATTTGCATAATACAGAATATTGATCGATAAACTGATGAAGAATTATTGTAACGCAATTAACTATTGGAAGAGATAACATCAGTATAAGAAACAAAATGTGACAAAATGTAAGTTGGATTTTCAACGAGGTTCATTTGACTGAACTGATATTGATCGAGGTAAAAGTAGTGATCATGTGCGATTAATTAATAGGCGATTACATAAATTCATACATCGAGAATTCGCTGTCCGTGTATGACCGTTTACGATGAAAATATACGGATGATTACTTGGTAAGCTACTTTCAAATTTGGGGGGATACCGAGTTCCAAGAACATTTTGTGTACAATTTTGATCCCTAATATTCAAACATGTGATGTTTATTGATTAGGGCTGTCGACAGATAGAAGTAACATGTTTGAAAAGTCGAAAAACAAATGTCTACGAACGGAATGTTGAAATGAATGAATGAAATAAAGAGGAAACAGATTTAAACTGAAAGTAATCAAGATAACAACAGGAAAGGAGGAAAGATGAAGCATGCAAAAAGTGATTGAAAGAATGATCTATGGGTTGTTTCTTATTTTTGGGAAATCACCGCTTGACATTTCATCCGACAACAAATTGTAGGTTCACGGTGGACTAAGTTATAATCTAAGATATAATCAGCAAATCAAAAACAAATTCTAATCACTGCTAAATTCTCAAAACAAGAGAATGTAAAATGTTTTATTCAATAAAATCACTTCAGTTTCTAAAACTATCTTATCTAGAAACCTCAGCTGTGAAGTGGTGAGATTCACACACCAACGTGTAGCGGTTCGTCAGATCGTCTTATTCATTTACAACACTGACCAGTCACAGTCCCTTGCTTAGTCCCACTCACACACGAAATCGTCTCCTCACTGTATCCATCAACTTCTACTGTAGTCATGTATGCCGATTGCTTAACTCAGTGTGAACTTCATTCAGCACGTGGGTTGGCATGCAGACACATTGAGTGGATAAGTGTCAAACAGACAGAACGCAACACACTCTCTCACTTACTCACTCACTCACTTATCGTCTGGACGTGTTACACTGAGTAGTATGTCGAAGCAAACAGTGGTGGATCGATTCACATGGTAATGAGTGGTGAGTGGTTGTGCGGTTGATTGATTGTGTGGGTAAGTGGGTTAGTGAGTAGTGTTCGTTGTTAAGTGTGTAGTGTTTTTGTGAATTGTATAGCGTTTTTGGATTAGTGTGAATTGGAATGTTGTTATTGAGGAATTATTTTTGTGTGATTCCAATCATTTTTCGTGTGGCTGAGCGGCAGAAGGCTCTGAATTAAGCTCCAACTTCAAACGGTAACGGTTTTAATTCCAATAACAATATACCTATCCACATTATCTAACATCACACATTCACATTGCACACAAACTTCACTCCCACATACATATTACCACAAACAAACAAGCCCAGACGAACATCATCCTCATCAGTAAAAACAACAACAGTAAGAGTATGCTGACACATATTATCGTTGAAGGAATATAAATGTGGCTGGCTGTTTAAGTCCATAACAACATTAATATAAACGTTACCATTCAACTCACATAATTATCAATTTACGGTTGTCATTTACTTACTCCTTGCAATCATATTAACCAGGAAGAAATGATTTATATTTGGTCACATTGTTCCACATTTGAAAACAGTGACGAGTTGCTGTGACACGTTTCATCTCAAATCTTTAACATGTCGATGCCAGACATTGAAAATTTTCATAAATATATCGGACTTATGCACATAATGTATAACAACGGCCAAATTATAACATAAGTATTTGTGTTTAAAACTTACAAGAACCATCGAGATTTGGATTTATTTCTGATGCTCGTTTATTATTTTCTGGTAAAAGTGGTAATACAGACTTTCCTTCTAATAAAATGTTTAACTTTCCACTTTTTCAATGAAGTGTTTAACTTCGTAATATCATTTGTCCCGTCCTAAAGTGCCTCTGTACCTCCAGTTCTATCTTCAAGTTAGTGATCGACGGAAACAAAATCCCCTCGCTTCCTTCAACCTACTGAACTATTCATTGATGCAAATCTGACCGATTTAGTTGTATACAGTGTGTTGTGGCGAATCACATGTGGCTTTTTGTATGTGTTTGTGTAGTATTATGAAACCACCCATAACCAGTTACGTGAAAATACATACATCTGTATATAGTCAACTACCTTTCTACCTTTCTCGCTCTACATATTGCCATATGATATCTTCACATAAGATGTTGTCCACTTTGAGCAATTGAGAATGGTTAGTTCGTTTTCTGTACACATATTTACATACACTGTACTTACCTACTTTCTTACTGACGCCTTTTACTCCCAATGGAGCATAGGCAGCCGACCAGCATTCTCCAACCCACTCGGTCCTAGACCTTCCTTTCTAGTTCTATCCAATTTTTGTTCATTCTTCTCATGTCTGTTTTCATTTCTCGGCCTAATGTGTTCTTCGGTTGCCTTCTTCTACTTTGCCCTTCAAATTTCCATGTGAGGGTGATTACCTTGCCTTCCTTGTTATTCACTGGTCATTCTGGTTTATGGTTATTTGCAGCGGGTTTCTTTGTTGTATCATACAATTGTCTCATGTTACCTTCTCTTGCAGCCTTTTCAGCTGTCATGGCTAAATCTGCCACATATTTACGTTTGTCGGTTCTGATACTCCTCTTCACTTGCTTGTATACTTCTGTGTATTCCGCCTGTGCCTTGGCATTTTCTGCTCTTGTTCGGCTGTTATTGATTGCTGCCTTCTTGTTTCTCCTTCCTTCAATCCTGTCCAGTGTACCAACTGTGATCCACTCCTTGTAATGGTGCTTCTTGTGGCCCAAAACTTCCTGACATGTTGAAATGGTTGCCTCCTTGATACCTTTCCAGCTGTTCTCTATGGTAGTTACCTCTCCATTGAGTAGATCATGAATAGCCTGGAACCTGTTTCTGAGAGTTATCTTCAATTTGTCGAGTTCGTCAGTATACCGAAGAAAAGCCGTATTAAATTTTGTGATGTTGTCCGTCCCGTTGTCCAGTGCTTCGTAAGTTTTAATTTTATCTTGGCGACCAGCAAATGATGATCTGATGCTATATCAGCTCCTCTCCTGATTTTCACATCTTCCATCGTCCTCCTGAACCTTCTATTGATGCAGATATGGTCGATTTGGTTCTGCGTAGTGTGGCCGGTGAAGTCCATGTGGTTTTGTGTATGCGTTTGTGTGCGAATATAATGCCGCCTATGACCAGTTTATTGAAGGCACATAAATTTGCAAATCTCTTAACATTTTCGTTCCTTTCTCCCAGTCCGTGTCGTCCCATGACGTCTCCGTACCCAGTGTTATCCATTACAACCTTGGCATTGAAATCTCCCATCAGAATGGTCAGGTCTATTGTTGGCTACTTCTCGATGATTGACTGCAGCCTATCGTACAATTGGTCTTCAACATCTTCATTGTGGTCGTTGTTAAGCGCATAGCAATGGATGACGTTCATTGTAATACCCTCCCTCTTTGTTTTGAAGGAGGCTTTGATGATCCGTGATCCATGAGATTTCCATCCAATAAGTGCATTTTGTGCTTTTCTGGACAGCGTCAATGCAACTCCTTGTGTATGTGGAGCATTTTCTTCCTCATGACTGGAGTACAACAGAAGCTCCCCAGAAGAAAGTAGTTGTTGTCCAACCTACGGAGTTGTTAGTGAGTTGTTATTAGGAATATTTTATTAAATATTGAGAATAGATAAATACATATCTATACATGTAAACCTACTATTGAAGAGATCTAAAATCCATTTTGCCGCATACTTATTTTCTAGCCTAATTATTTCTAATAAACACAAAAACAGTACAAAAATATCAACAATATGTCACGAAAGGATGAAAATCGAAGGCAGTTTTTCGGCATGTTGATATGCATTTTTCTTCGTTATTTCGCATGCTGAGTGATGGATCAGGTTATGAAGGCCTCCACATTTAACTGGTAGAAATGAATACGGCTCTTTACACGACGTGTTAAGTAGACAAGCAGAAGTGCTTTAACACTAGTTTGGTGTAGTGATAATTTCAGTGACACAATGTGGGCGAGTCACAAAGAGTGACATAGAAGACAGAGGTAAAGCTGCCGGAACGACTACGAGAACAGCTTATTAGGAGGCGGAACGAGTGTGATGCGTGATACTTATATTGACAGATATGAGTTGTATGTAACAATGATCAGAAGTGGAAAGTTTGCCGAATGTAGATTGAGAAAATTGAATTGAGGGGAAAAGAAAGAGAAATCGTAAGGAGTTAAGAAGTAAACGGTTCATATAGAATGTAAAGGACAATTGATGAAAAACTTGAAAATAAAATATAACTATTCTATGTTTTTGACATCTGTGTAACTATGTGAACTCGAAAATGTTCCGTTATCTTCTTTCTCAGAAACAGTTTTCTCATCTATATCATCACAACTCTGCACGAAGACAATTACAACAAGTTATTTCACTTTACCAAAATTCGGATTTTTTTCGGCCTCCAGAAATCTCTTGTTCCACTAGTACTACAACTCTCTCAAGATATAGCGCATACGACCAGGCAAACACATTACACTAATCTAGGCATATCTAGAACTCACACCATTGATAAGGGTGCTCTCGGTATTTTTACAATACACACTTTTTTTTTAAACGTATTACTTATTGACGCACGTTCACTTCTGAACAAAATTTCAGCCTTGAGAATTTAAGCTTTTCTAGCAAAGCCTTCTTTTATACTTATCACTGAAACATGGTGCTATCCAGCATTATCCATTTCCGAATTAAATATCCAGAACTTCACCGTCAAGAACTATCGTCTCCATCGTTGTGACAGAGGAACTAAGCGAGAAGACGGTTGTCTTATATTTGCTTTGGATACCTTAACAATTAACAAAGTTGAAGATATTGTCTTGAAAATTTTACCAGAATCGATTTGGACATCAACCAACACCCTGAATCATAGTCTACTCCTAGGATGTATATACAGAGCTCCTGATAGTTCGGATAATTTGAATGATCTTATTATCAATGCATTTATACATGCATCTACTCTTAACTTCACTGCTAGTATTATCACTGGCGATTTCAATTATCCTGGAATTAACTGGAGTACCGGTAGTTGTCAGTCAAGCAATGATGAATTTTTATCAATCTTTAATCTGTACTGCTGGTCATAGTGGGTTCGTACCCCAACAAGGGGTGATAATGTAGAGCCGTGATTCGTTATTAGTTCACCTCGATAACCGTTATTTTACCAATCTTAGCGATGTATAGAATCAGAAGGCAAAAGGAAGTGGCAACTACATTTTTATTAACAAATGACGTAGGCCTTAAAGCTATGAGCACATGAGCATACGTTAGCGAGCGAAGCATAAATGAGACGCATTGAAGATGGCGGGGAAGTCAACTCGAGAGCGAAGCGAAACTAATGCGTATTGGAGATGGCTAGTAAGCCAACTCACTATGAGCAAGCATTAATCAGTATTTATAGCCAGACAAAAATGAATGACAGACATGATGAATAGGATACGAAGGGTACACATATACGCTCATATAAAAATATAGTCAAGGTTAATAAGCGAATAATTAACAAGATCAAAATATGACTCATAATGTATAGATGAATTAGCTTGGCCAGAAGCTACAATAAAGTAAATGGGCTTAACATTTAAACTGATACTACTATAACACACTTGATCTAATATTTAGTAGAGATATCATCCCTCGATCTGTACAAATATACAACGAGTTTGAAAGCAGTGATCATAAGAAAGCAGCTTTCGCTCTCCGCATCTGTCCACCCGATTACCGACCAATTCAAAAAATCTGCCAATATCGAGACTAGAAACATGCTGACTGCGACCTCCTGCGCTCACTGATCAAACTCTCAGACTGGGATGAATTATTCACATGTAATAGTCTCACAGATTCCATCAACATATTCTACTCCTCAGTTGGAGCTGAAGAAGTTTTCAGTCAACTTTATCGTTCTGAAGTGCGCTGTAAAGATGATTTAAAAAATGTCAGTCCACACATTCCTAAAGATAAACTGCAATCAGATTCGAAAACAGTTGCCATTCTTTATGGTCTACTGAAACAATTTGGTTTATGTGGTTCGCCAGACATAATTAAGAAAGAGATGAAGAGCACAATCAGTGGACTGACAGTAGATGAATTATGCAAATATGATTTAGGTATCAGCGTTTAGTACGAAATGTTGTTTGACCAGAGAATTATTGCTCTGTGCTGTCCCCATCTATCCCTCTTATAAACTTTCTATCTCTTATAAATGAGACCTCTTGCGCTCACTGATCAAACTCTCAGACTAGGACGAATTATTCTCATGTAATAGTCTCACAGATTCCACCAACATATTCTATCTGATTGTTGACTATTGTCTAGATTCCTGTGCACCAATTAGAACGTACAGGATTAGTAATCATTACGAATTATATATACCAGCTAAATATCGTAATGAACTAAGACGCCTACAGAAACGTTATTTTAAATCAAACGACTTCACAGCAGTTGCACAAACAAAAGTAACTTTTAACCAAATTAAAGTGAAACATAGGTTGAAAGCCATGAATGAAGAGCTATTAGCACTTAATAGTAGTTCAAAAGTGCAAAACCTTATTCTCCTTTTCAATAAACGTGCTAAATCAACTCAACATGTTGATATACCATGCATCCTGCATAATAACAGTTTTAGATACGACTCTAAAATTATGGCAGACCTTTTCAGTGATAATTTTGCAAACGGCAAAGAATCCATAAATGGCGCTGTTTCAAGAGTTATATGCGTGAGTAGAAACTCAGTAAAATCTATTTTCTTCACAGGCCTGAAAATTAGTAAGGCCTTCAATAGCCTCAAGGTTCTCGAAAGCTCACGGAGCAGACGGGATTTCATCAATTCTCTACAAGTATTGTGGTACAGCTATTCCACTTCTTCTCCTTAAGCTGTTTACTCTCTCTATGGAACCAGGTTCTTGCACTGACTGTTGGTAAACCGCGTACTTCATATCACTTTACAAATCTGGAGATAAGACTGACATGAACAATTATCAGTCGATAAATATTACTCCAGTTATCTCAGGATTATGGAAAAAATTATTAGTGACAAACTATCCAACTATTTATTGACTGAAAAATTTATATGGATTTTTTAAAAATCGATCTAGTATGACATGTCACTTTGACTTCTTTAATTTAGCTTATTCTCTTGGTAGCCTAGGATATGTAGTATGAATGTTATACCTGGAAATTTCTAAGGCCTTCGACATGGTCAACCACCGACTTCTCATAGGTAAACTCTCATCTTATGGGGTCCAAAACCCTTTGCTTCTTTGGTTTGATTCCTTCCTCAGCAACCGACATCAAACATTTAAAATCAACTCTTCGTTGTCAAACGCTGTTCTTGTTAGAAATGGTGCAATACAAGGTAGTGTCTTAAGCCCTTTGCTCTTTATAGATTTTATCAATTATATTGGTGAGTGCTTTTGTGTTGGTAGATTCCTTATGTACGCAGATGAAGTCGAAACCTTTTTAACAATGAACCACGTATTTTAATGTACATAGTTTGTGTTCGACCACTCCTTGAATACTGCGCATTTATTCTTAGTAGTGCGCATCTTCTATGAAACGGATATGATGCACACATACTGGGAATCATGTCTAACTAATAAAACCTATTAGTTGCACGGAAAGATTGTAACTACCTTGTCAAGCATTCAACTACATTATCATTAGTTCCAGTTTGTACAATTTAGTATTACCTAAACTACAGGCAATACAATTTTTACTACTTATCATTCATGAAAGTGTACTCATTATCACTCAGTGATTGGTTTCTCAGAATCACAGAATTTTGTCAGCTAGTTTTTCGACAACATAAAAATGATGTCGATTTGAGAATGAAATACGAAATGAAACAGTAGCAACTGTAAAACTAATTGATGGATGGTTA
This sequence comes from Schistosoma mansoni, assembly GCF_000237925.1. Classification (NCBI taxonomy): domain Eukaryota; kingdom Metazoa; phylum Platyhelminthes; class Trematoda; order Strigeidida; family Schistosomatidae; genus Schistosoma; species Schistosoma mansoni. The sequence continues at coordinate 27,878,239 of NC_031497.1, read as the reverse complement.
ACATTGTACGCTATCATGAATGAATTGTCACTGAAAATACACAAAATATAGATGAAATGATGATGTCAGTCTCTTGGTGCCAACTCCTGAATCACTTCTCCTCCAAGGTTTTCCATTTCCATATTTCCTGAATTGGCCACAGCGACCTCATAAAAAAACGTTAGATTGTTTCTTCATATTTGAAATCCAAACGTACTGAAGACCATTATCTTCATGGATATGTTATTTACAAAACTCAACAAGAGACGCGACGTGGGCTTTCAGTTTGGTTTCGTCACTACCATTCACAATTTTCTTGGGCACATTGCTTACCTGGGAGATCGGCTCATAAGAACACTTCATGATGCATGTTCAAAACATCTTGTGGATTGAAAAGCTTCCTGTAACATTGGTCAATGAAGTATAAAATACTGGGTGCCGCTGTTCCTAAAATTAGCATATTTCAGACGGTTTAAGTTAACCTTCATATAGACGAATGGTTTTCGCGTAGCAGGGAATTACACTAATGAATATGATGCACATTTCTTCGAACTACAGACCAGTAACCTTCTCTGACTTTAAAATTGATGAATGACGAACAATGTGTTTTCATTTCAGTCCTTCATCAACAACTTACATCCGTCTAATCAGCTGTGGGGATCCTCTTGCTGTTCTATGACCATTATTTTAACATACAAATCTAATATACGGCTTCTGGCTTTTATAGAATCAAGGATCTTATAACGGTCGAGAAAACGTTGCGGAAAACGTTGGAAGCTCAACGACCAAAACATCCGGTTCAGCAAACGAAACTCCATCCAAATCATCCACCTGAGCTACAAATATTCTCCACTATCCCACAACAATATTGTTTTCTAATAGATTCTCATGTATATACGAAATTATTAAACCATTCAAGGCAGTTTATGATCCAGTGATAACAGTGGAATAGATCACATTAATAAAGATATTAATTAAAGAGTACAAATTGGTAGTGTGATGATAAGTATATTAGTTGTGGTAAGAATAATAAAGGCTTGTATCCATGTTTCATGATGGGAATTAGATCAATGATTAAAACAATATAGACACTGAAATAACATTCAACAAAATTATAAGAAGCGTATAGATAATTGGACAATGAAGCTTAAATTTGGGAAGAGAATATATAGGTGTGAGAGAGCGAAGAGAAACAAACTCACAAAGCATATGAAAAATAAAAATAAAGGAAATCATTTATTAAAGCCAAGGGGTAAATGAAGGTGTTACAAATTTCTTATGAATACAAAGACTTGTGAAATCACCAAAGAACAACATGTGGAGTACGATAGACAGATGTTAGCTGCACCGAACATTCTATTAAATGCTCAAGTCAGTCTATCCTGTAGTACATCACCAACAATATCTCCGTTGAATCGCAGCTTCAAAAAGAGAGGTTTATTACTAGCTGTTGATAACTCTACTTTCTTGTTTAATACATGCAAGTGTTTTTTTTCGAGAAACCTTGTGGATAACTCATTTCAGTCAACATATTATATATAAGCTCTAGTTCTTTGTAGACAGAATCGACTGACCATATCTCGCTAGGTCTATTTGCGAAATATGCAACTAGCTTTCTCCTATAATGCATGGATTCAAATCTCAAGAAATGTATATTGTTGATTCGATTAATAATTTCGGTTATGCATATATATATATATATATATATATACATATATATATCAATGTTTAATATAGTAGAGCCTGATGAGGAATATTATTCGCTTATAAATGTCAAACTCCAAACAATCTACGGTATCGCATCACCATCCATTTCTGCTTTCAGTGAGTTTACAGCAGCTCACGTACGTTTGAGTTTGTTCACACTTGATTTGATTAAGCCTTTTTGTTAACAAAATTAACGGACAGAGTCAGTCGTACATCAACAATCTATCTATACTATTGTAACGTCATAATTGTTGCTCTTGAACACTGCCCACAGCCAACGCACATAGTCTGCTAGCTTTTATGTTAATCGCTTAATTGAATCAGTGATTCGTTCATTTCCCTATATATATATATATATGTATATATATATATATATATATTACTGCTGTTCACTGATTCGTTCATTCGACTCGCACGCTCACTCACTCGCTTGCTTTTCAGAAAAAGCTTTTCATTATTGATTCAAGTGTCTGTGGTTTTTGTGATTTGTACGTGGTGCTATTATAAACACGATCGTCTTCTGATTTATTCACTGTTGAGAACATTATGTGGTTTGTTTACGAAGTTTAAGGATTATATCAATTACCAACCATGTTACTATCTCAAAACGAACTCGGTTGAATTAATTATAGTGTTTGATAATTTATTATCATTAGAAAATATTTAAAGGTACCGTGTTCGGGTCCCACAGTTAACATCAACTCTGAGAAGCAGATACATCCAGCAGACAAGTCACAAATTGGACGAAACCTGCGTCAAACTGGATTCCACGGCCAGCCACTATCCGTCTTTGCTAATAATTTGAACAGTTGCAAAATCTGTCAAACATACACAATGTTATTTTCGACGAAAAAACACTCGAAGTAAATGAACAATGACAGTTTTTAATTTTTCTATTAACAAAAGCGTTAACAGATTATTCAATAAAACAGTTTGAGAAAAAAATTTTGTTTAGGTATAGATTCATGCATTCTTCTGGTTTCCTATAAGGAAAAACTGTCGACAGTGCACTCTGCAAAAAACAATATTTGAATATGTTTACCATATGACAACTGAATACTATTTTATATTCAAATTACCAAACAGCTTGAACTATTTTAAGGCTGACGTACATCGTACAAAACGCATTACATTTGTAACTCCACCTGAAGCCGCTCAGGAGCCGGTACTAAGCCCGGATAAAAGAGGAGAGTAAGCATGGGGTTAACAACCAATTAGCTGAAAACCACCTAAAATATGTCTTGGTAGTTAGAAGTTCTTCATTTAGAAGAGTTATGACGTCTGATGTTGAAAGCTGAGTTCCTTCGGTAGTCACAAGACTGATACACTTTCTGACAACCAGAGAATTGAATTTGTAACATTCTAAAATATTAGTTGCTTATTAGTATGAACGTCGTTACCTTAACGACATCATGTTAAGTAGAGTCTTTTATCAATTGTCTACTTAAGATATAATGTTTATGAATAAAGTTTCATGCAGTGCACCATGAAAAGTAGAATGTTCATCATCCAATAATAATATGAGCACATGCTACACTATCAAGTCTTTGATGGTCTGATGGATGGATAGTTAATGTACGTTGAAATATTGTCTCTGAATCGAAACTGAACACGGATAGTTGGAAACACTTTCGGTAAGTTATGTTATTCTATCTGCATAATCATATAATTTATTGAGTTTCACTAACTAGAATTCTAGAGTTGTTTCAAAGAAGATCAATTTAAGGTTCATGGAGAAACAGCTAGTCGTGAAGATTTTTGTAACCACTTGTAAACAACCAAAAATGCATCAGTGACACCTACCACTAACGTAAATGAGAAATTCAGAAAAGATCAGATGAACCCATCACGATAGGTCTCAAGAGCGATGAAATGTCTCATAGAATCCAAGTAATCTTAGAAGATGAAATAACTTATAATAGCTTTCGGGCTAATTACTAAAACATCTGGAGGAAAGATCGGATTGAGCTCCACCCATCCTCTGATTACCTGTTAATTCCAAACAATCTGGATCGAGAATGCACATTGACTGCTCAACTCTCAGTAAGTCTGAATTATCTGACGCGATATGATTTGATGGTTTATTGAGTGAACAAAGTAGTGTCTGATTTTAAGTTAGTTCATTCCGAGAAATCTACTGTTCTGGAAATAGATACATTCATTACACTAACGATTTACGGACCTACATACATTCATTCTATTTACGTTTTATTCCAAGAACAAAAACAACACAATCTGTACACTGAACAGAGAATAGTTGATGATGATTACACTGAATGGAAAACATTAACATGGTGATCACTTACACTTTTCGGTTGTTAAATTTAGTTTACTGAAATAAAAGAAAAACATTCATATTATTCGCAATGATTCGTAAATAGGACAATTACAATTACGAGTTCATTTCCACATTACGTAATAGAATCACTAATGAAAATGTACTTACATTCTTCTTGTAGTATACTTTCGTACATTTGTATTCTTTCTTTCGATGAAAGTACTTCATAAATTAGTCAATTAATATGAGACCATTACATCGACTTACATTCAAGGACATCTATTCTTTGAATTTCCAGATTTTTCAATATTTCAAGGTGATCATCTTTACAACCATTTTGAACAAAAATTGATCAAAAATGTTACTCAAAAACTAACAGACTCGGACTATAAGTGTATAAAGTGCTAAATTAACCAATTCATGAAACATAATTTTAAGGGATAATCAGTGATTGAATGTTTTAAAGGGGCATTGTTGAGTAAAAGTTTTAAATTGCTTTCAAGAACAAAAACGCGATAGTATTTGAAGAGTTAGGTGTTGGGTTCGAGTTTCAGAGTGAACATCATCTACGAGATGTAGATACATTCAACCGAAGAGCCTCTAATTTAATGAAACACGCATCAAACTGGATTCCACTGATAGTCATTATCCATTTTTGCTTATAATCTGATAATACTATTTTGTTCAAACATTTTAGAATCGCATACTGATTTCACTGGTATTTTTGTAGAAAACTTACTTAACGCATTGAAATACTTATCGGTGGTATCAAGGTTTCTTTCTTCTGCCAGCTTTTAACTCCGGACTTGCTATAAATTATAAACACAGTAAACACAGGTTATTATGATGCTTGTTACATTACTCAATGAGACTATAATTTATGGACGACCTTTGAGAAACGCTAGACTGACCCTGAGAGTGTCCACCTAATAACTAGGATCAAATTAGGGTTATAAACTTGTGTCAGAATTTATAATTATGATTCACAGTTGATGATGAAGGTTAGAAATTAGGTTTCGGGTTTTCATCAGCAGCTGTCAACAGCTCTTATGAGATGGTGATTTGCAGCTCAGGTCGATGGTTTTGATGGAGTTTTTTCTCTGAGCTGGATGGATTGGTTGTGGAGCTTTCATTGTTCTACTGAGCAATATCATCAACACAAACTTTAGGTGGACTTATATCATCAAATTTAGCTTTATTGCCAAAACTCTATTTAGTCCCGCGGAATATAAAATCATTTTCTTCACAATTCGGTAATCAATGCTTACCAGAAAGTAAATTATCATGAACGTCATCCAAATTCTGTACAGAATCTCGTAATTTCTCTAATGTGATATTTTCAGAAGTGCAAAGTGGAGAGGATGAATTATTTAAGGTTATCGAGAATATTGAATTTCAATTGATATCATTCTATAGATGAATGTTAGACAAACATTGAAAACATTGATAAACTGAACGCTCTTTTCATCCCACTATGAAACTCTTCAGTATTGCGCATCTACGATCCCACACGCGGGAGTACCATACTGTTGCTAAATGGCTGTTCAATGCTTTCAGGCAAACAATGATGGTTCAATATTTATTCAATTGTACAAATTGGATGATTCTTTTCCTTTCTTACATGAACTCACTATGCATATATGATAAATAGAGTGTTAAACAATAATATGATAACCAATCATCTAATAAAATCAATATTCACCTTCCAAGGCATTTATTTCATTTATAAGATCTTCTACTTCACGTTCTAAAATACCTCGTTTGTTTGAATCTAATAAACAAAGAATAAATGTTAACATTTTCAGACATAAAACAGTTGTTTAAATGAATGTAATTGTATGAAGATATTTGGCTAATTTTCAACATACCTGATGTGTTTCTAGCTTCTTTTTCAGTTTGTACTAAATCCCCTAAAATAATGATAGCAGATGGATACTCACCAGACTAATATGTAATACATTGAATAGTTATCCTCAATTCCAATTAAACTAACCTTATTCCTCATATAAACAACTAGATCAGTCGAATATATTATTGAAACTCACATCATATGTTTTCAACACCAAGGTTAGACTTGATAGTTTATTATTACATCATATGTGTTATTTATTTCTTTATTAATGTAATAATGTATTCGAATCTCGCGTGGTGAGATCGTGAATATGCACATACGAGGAGTCCCGTACTAAAATGGAACAGCCTTCCAGTGCTGCCAGGCTTTCCATGGTGGTTCAGCTTCAAGTGACTCATGAATTCAAATATTACACTACTACATTATTCAAACGTGAATGCATTTAAAGACATTATAACTAACGGATTAAGTCTTTGTGTATCGCTCTCAATTCATTGACCTCATTCTGCATATTATGAACTGAAATAGAATTAATGAAAGATTATTATTTCACATTAGTGATTCAGTGAGTGATGAGAAAAACGTAACTCTCAATAGAATATCTGATTTCATGTGTCTAGATGGATGATTTGTTTTAATCCAAATACTCGTATGTGAAAGAAATCAGGAAGAAGCGCTGTAAGTGGATAGGATACACACTGAGGAAAGCACTTAATTGCATCACAAGTCAAGCTGTTACGTGGAATCTTGAAGGTCAATGGAGAAGAGGAAGACGAAAGAACACATAACGCCACGTAATGAAAACAGACACCAGAAGAATGAATAACAGCTGCATAGAAGTAGAAAAGAAGACCCATGACAGTGTGTGTAGAAGAATGATGGTTGACAGCATATGCTGCATAAGATTATTAGGAGTTAGTCAGTGGGTAAATAAGTAAGCAAGAAAGCAAGTAAGTAAGTAAATACTCGTATCTAAAAATATTACTCAGTTCAAATGATGAAATTTATACATAACGTGTGAACCTCCTCTAAATGTCCAAACAACATATCGTCACACGTGATGATAATCGATTAAATCTTATAAGAAAAGTTTTTACAAGCAAAAATACATAAAAACTGGAAAGAACGTTGAATAAGGAAAGTTCACCTTCACACCATTGCACAAAAAAGCGCCTATCAGAACTGAGTAGCTAAATGGATAACGCGATAGCGTTTGAAGCGAACGGTACTCTTTTCGAGTCTCACACTGAACATCAACTCTGAAATGAAGATTCATACGGATGATGTGTTCCAGATGGGACGAAACGCGCATCAAACTGGATTCCACTTGTAGCCATTATCTATCTTCACTTAACTGAATGTTTGACCGGAACTACGTTAGCAATTTCCTTCAGCATCTAAAAAGTCCATCTAATAATTATCGATCAACCCAACACTCTTGAAGCAACGAGTTTATTTACAGTTCAAAATGTCCTTTGAACTACAAAAATTCTTCCATTCAAAGTTACCTGTCTAATCATTGCTCAATCAATACTAAGTTCAGTATAATGGAAATTCTCATATGGTAGATATTTGGTACATAGATGAATGGATAAAGAAAATTTTCGTACAATTAGATTTGCATCATGATTGAAAACCTATAGATCAGAGGGGGTTTTGTGGAGAATTTAGTATTTTCACAGTTGAAATCATGAGTCAATTGAAGCTAGACCACCATGGAAAACCTGGAAGCACTGGACGGCCGTTTCGTCCTTTTATAGGACTCCTCAGCAGTGAGCATCCACGATCCCGCACTCGTGGATTGGTTGAAGTTAGACATTAACACCGTTGGATGCCGGCTCAGTGGTCTATCGGTTAAAGGCCTCAGCTCGAGACTGGTAG